>NW_022196913.1:51466792-51467112 GCF_008632895.1 Mastomys coucha | reverse complement strand
CTCTGTGTAGCCTTGGCTGTCCTGGAACTCACTTTGTAGACTAGGCTGGCCTCGAACTCAGAAATCCGACTGCCTCTGCCTCCCAAGTTCTGAGATTAAAGGCGTGACTGCCCGGCCACAGTTCTATTTTTTAATGCAGTATGAATTTTGCATAGGGGGCATTTGCTTTTTATGTAATTGGTTTTGTCATTACTGTAGAGGGTGCTTCTGTTTACTCTCCTGTAAGATGGTTTTTCATGTCTTTGAGGGGAAGAAATATATAGAACAGTAGAAGTTGTTAAAATTGATAAAGCTGGAAGTCTTTTTTTTTTTTTTTTTTT
>NW_022196913.1:51411188-51466697 GCF_008632895.1 Mastomys coucha | reverse complement strand
GGCCTCGAATTCAGAAATCCACCTGTCTCTGCCTCCCAAGTGCTGGGATCAGAGGCGTGCGCCACCACCGCCCAGCTAAAGCTGGAAGTCTTAAATCCAGTAAATACTTAAGTGTTTTTATTGAAACTTAATATTTCATGTATTTGGGTGGTGGCCTTAAACTCACAGAGATCCACCTACCTCTGCCTCCCAAGTGCTGGGATTAAAGATGTATACACCATTACTTTCTGGTTGTTTTTCAGTTTTGTTTTTTGATCATCGAGGTACTTAATGGTGTTGTATGTGACTTGGTTTGACAAAGTGCTGTTTCTAAGCATATTATAGTTTATTTTGTAAGCACTTTTACGTCTTGCAATAGGAGAAAGGTGTTAGCTGTTACTATCTGCTTTATAAACAGGTTTAGATCCATAGTCATTTCTCTCTAAAGAAATTAATACTGTGTATTGAGAGGGTCTGGGAGAGATGGCTCAGTGGTTAAGAGCACTGACTGCTCTTCCAGAGGTCCTGAGTTCAATTCCCAGCAACCACATGGTGGCTCACAATCATCTGTAATGGGGTCCAATGCACTCTTGTGGTGTGTCTGAAGACAGCTACAGTGTACTTATAAATAAATTAAAAAATACTGTATTGAAATATTAAAAAGGGAAGCAATGAATTTGTGTTATTTAGAATGAATATTCTAGAGCCATTGGCTTTAGTGTGTTTGATAGTTTACCATATAGATCTGTATTTTTGTTTGGAGAACACATAGAAGAATAATTTCATGTTATACTTATCGATTATTATTTATACCCTTCCAAATAAAGCAGTTACCTTTGGTATTCAAGAATGTTTTAGAAAGATCTTCCAGCTTTTCTCTTTTTTTTTTCTTCAAGATTTATTTATTTTATTTATATGAGGACATATATGGGCTATATGTTCCCGACTCTTTATTCATAAAGTGCCTTATTCTTACTACATAAAGTAATTTTGAGTATTCAGTTGACTCAAATTCCCACTGCAGTGGCGGTGAATGTCAGCTGCAGCATTACATACACCAAATTGTTTTTTCTTTTAGTTTTGCTACAATAAAACTAATTCTTCAGATTTTTAAAGGAAAGATTTTATAGTATAAAACTTTATCACCCAAAAGAGGTCTTAGGTTATTTCTTGAGTTTGATTTATGTTGAATTAGTTATCTTTCATATTTTGTGGGGGATTTCTTGTAGTTTTTATTTAATTATTATTTTTTCTAACTTTTGTAGTGCTGAAGAATCTAAACAAGGCCTCAGGCTTGAGAAGCAAGCACTCCACCAGCTGCACTAACCATATTTCTAGTGCTTTTGTCTTCCTTAAAGAATGTGACACAAAATAATTGTTGAAATGGTTTATAGTGTGTCATTTAATGTATTAAGATACAGAAGAGCCGGGCAATGGTGGCGCACGCCTTTAGTCGCAGCACTTGGGAGGCAGAGGCAGGTGGATTTCTGAGTTCAAGGCCAGCCTGGTCTACAGAGTAAGTTCTAGGACAGCCAGAGCTATACAGAGAAACCCTGTCTTGAAAAAACAGAAAAAAAAGAAACTTAAAAAAAAACCAAAAACAAAAAAAAGATACAGAAGGATGAAAACATGTACTGCCTATTACTAACTAAATCTAGATCTTGGTTAGTTGATGGTTCATTAAAAACAGTATAATGTCATACCATAACAAACAATCTTAGTAAATTTTTCTGGAAACACTTGTGTTTTGCTTGGCATGACTTTCTGTAAGTTCTTACAAAGATAAATTTTCTAAAGTAGTCTTATATATGTTTTCTCCAACAGGGCATTCTTAGCAGGGTTACAGAATCTGTTAAGAATATTGTACCAGGGTGGCTACAAAGATACTTCAACAAGAGTGAAAATGCTTGTAGCTGTTCCCCAGATGCAGATGAAGTTCCACCCTGGCCGGAAAATAGAGAAGATGAGCATGTGATTTATGCGGATGAGAACACAAACACTGATGATGGGAGAATCACCCCTGAGCCCGCAGGCAGTAACACAGAAGGTAAATAGTGTGGGTATTTGGTTACCAAGTGTAGATCTTCCTAATTTAAATCTCTTTATATTACCTGAGTATGATAGCATCTGACTGAATGGTACATAAATCCTGTATGGAACATATGGACTCAAGTTCACACTGAGTATGTTTTATTGAGTAGTTTTTTAAAATAATACTATTTTGTGTGTATATGCACATGGGCTAGCATGCACTGTTTTGTGTGGAGATTAAGGACAAATGTGTGGTGGAGTCAGTCCTCTCTCCTTTGCATGAGTTACCAGGCATTGAGCTCAGGTCACTAGGCTTGCAGTCTCCTTTATCTACTGTGATTTTTGACAGGTGTAGTTAAAATGTTTTTTGAATAAATAACTGACATAGATGTATGACTTATTAATGTTGCTGTAGTTAGTAATGTATATTCCTATCTAGTTGAAAGACTAGTTACTTAAAATGTTAAGTCAGTCTTCTTAGTGTCATAGTTAGGGTTTCTATTGCTATGATAAACACCATACCCAAAATCAACTTGGAGAAAGGGTTGCTTTCATTTTATAGCTTATTATCCAGGGAAGTCAAGGAGGAACCATGGAGAAATATTCCTTACTGGTTTGCTCCCCATGGCTTGCTCAGCCAGTTTTCTTATATACCCATGACCTCCATTACCAGGGGTGACACTTCCCATAGTGATCTGAGCCCTCCCATAACATCAACTGAGCAAATGTACCAGTCCAATTTTGGGACACATGCCTTTAATCTGAGCTCTCTGAAAGCCAAGGCAGGTGAATCTCTTTAGTTTGAAGAGAACTCTGTCTTAAACTGTTGATAGCTCTGGGGCTGTTTGTAATTTGATGCTAATCCTGTTTTCCTGGGAGGTGTTACAGCAAACAAGAAATGAGTTAGCACTCTGGTGATTTCCTGTATCTTTTCTTCCCACTTTAATTTGTAAAATAAAGGCTAGAGTGGTGATTGGACAGAAAAAGGGAAGATGGAGCTGAAAGTGGAGAGAGGAGGAAGGGGGGGCAATGGCAGAAGAGGAGGTGGAAGGAAAGGGGAGCAGAATCAGGTGGCCTGGAAAAACTGCAAGTTATAAGGGGTCTCATAGATGGGGAAGATGATAGTGTATTGGTAGATCTGCCCATTCTAGGCACACAGCTTGTATTCATATTAATTGAATTGTGTTTTCATTGCCAGGGCATATATGGGTTGGAGAATTACTGCAACATTAACCCCCCTCACCCCAAAGAAAAAGTTAAAAAAAAAAAAGTGCCATATTAGGCTAGGCAACTCTGGTGGGTGAATTTTCTTAGTTAAGGTTCCTTCTTCTCAAATGCCTCTAGCTTGGGTCAAGTTGACATATATTAGAGCACTGTAATAGTACTCAGTTTCACATAATCTTTGAAATTTTGCTGGCTTTTATTAGGATAACTTGAATTTTGATATCTCTACTTTTCATATTTTTTTTCAAAAGTTACCAGCAACACCATTGAGGCTTTATCTGGTAGATCTCTAAGGAGGTTGCTTCCATTGTACTTCCTGGCCATCCAAATGGGGCACAGGCTTTGTTTTTTTTTGATAAGATATTTCTGGTGAGCACTAGTGTACCTATAGTAGCAGAAGCCCCATTTCCAGTTTGATGAACTTACTAGTAAGGATTAAGTAACCTGCGTTTCTAATTTTTATATATATGTAAAATTAATGTGTGTATTTTTATGATCACAGTGGAATTAATTAGAACTTATATTTTATTAAATTACTAAATTTCTTGGTAGATTGTAACATGTGACTCATCTTTGCAAATTTTAAATGCAAATTATGGGGGTTAAAAACTAGAAGACGCTACTACAGTGAACTTATTATTGCCTCTTAATGTTGATAAGATTTCATACATACTAGTTCAATAAGGAAAATCTCAAGAATGTACATGTTTCCACTGAGATAAGGTTTCAGGCTACTATGCTAAGGATAGCTTTTGCAGAAGCTAGGCAAGCACTCTAACATTGAGCCATATCTCTAGCCATTTTGAAGTAAGTAGACAGGTTTTTCATTCCTATTTCAAACTCGGCAGCATTATTTCTTTTCCTTCGTAGATTCGTTTTGATCTTGCTCCTATCTTAACCCTGTCAGTCTCAGTTTTTACAGTCCTTCCTGCTCTCTCTCAAGGCATTTATTTATTTGATTCTGCAGTCAGTGTGTGTGGATTCAAGTACCACTGATAACTTTTTTTTTACAAAAGTGAATATAGACCTTGCTAGATAGCCAAAAATCTGTTTGCATTTATTAATGTGAAACATTTAAGTGTAAAGTGTGTTTTCAAAATAATGTTAGAAACATTACTGTTCAATTAGTGTCAATGTAGGAAGCTAAAAATAGCCCATACACCTCCTTGTGTTGACATGTGGATGTGTTTGTGTAAATAACCTTTGCATATGCATGTGCAGGTTAGAGGTCAACATCGTGTGTCTTTTTCAGTTGCTCTTTTTTTTTTTTTTGTGGTTTTTAGCTGTGGCTGTCCTGGAACTTACTTTGTAGACCAGGCTGGCCTCAAACTCAGAAATCCGCCTGCCTCTGCCTCCCAAGTGCTGGGATTAAAGGCGTGCCCCACTACTCTTCATTTTTTTAAAAAGGAGATTAGATTGGTTGGTTAGCAAACCCTAGAAATTTGTTTGCCTTTGACTCGTCACCCCCCCCCCCCAGTAATGGGGTTACCCTTACCTGGCTTTCTATAGTCATCTTAGAAACATCATTGATGACCGATATGAATCTGTAAGTTAATAGGGTTATTCCAACTTGTAACTTTCGTCTTCCTGGTGTGGAGGGGAAAGAGCCATTTTAAGCAACAAAAACTACAGACACCAGATTTAGTAGATTCTGCTCATGCACTAAATGTCATGTTGCTTTTACTTATAGGACAGGGCTCTGGATTCAGCCACCAGGAAAGCCAAAGCATAAACATGACATCTTATTTGGGAGGAAAATGGGTATATTAAGAGATTATCTTACACTAGCCTTTTGGAAAACAGTAAAGTTTAATACTTCACTACTGTGTCCTGATTGCTGTATCCTAGCTAGAGTAAAGATTATTATTGTATTGTAAGAGTAGCCTCACTCAAGAAATACAAACGTGAATAGGTTTGGTCAGCTGGGGAAAAAATAGTTGTATTTCAGCTCTCTTACTTCACATTATCCTGATCGATAAAAAGTCAAAAAGTCTGTCTCTTTAAGAAAGCATGGGCTGGGTGGTGGTGGCGGCGGCGCACGTCTTTGATCCCAGCACTTGGGAGGCAGAGGCAGGCGGATTTCTGAGTTCGAGGCCAGCCTGGTCTACAAAGTGAGTTCCAGGACAGCCAGGGCTACACAGAGAAACCCTGTCTCGAAAAACCAAAAAAAAAAAAAAAACCACACGCACACAAAACCAAAAAAAGAAAGTATGTTACTTGCTTTGTATTCCCGCTGGCATTGAAAATGCAAATGTGATAAAGACTTTCATTGTGCTAGTGCATTGCCCTTTCTTGGTTTTATTCATAATGTTAACTTCTTTTAAGAACCATCAACTACCAGTACTGCTTCAAATTATCCAGATGTGTTAACGAGACCTTCTCTTCATCGGAGTCATCTGAATTTCTCCGTGTTGGAATCCCCTGCTTTGCACTGTCAGCCATCCACGTCCTCTGCGTTCCCAATTGGCAGTTCTGGATTTTCCCTGGTGAAGGAGATCAAAGATTCTACCTCTCAGCATGATGATGATAACATCTCAACTACCAGTGGGTTCTCTTCAAGAGCTTCTGAGAAAGGTACTCTTGTTATCAGGGAGGAAGAAGTTTGTCAGCAAGAATAAATCTCTCAAAATCTCTCTCTCTCTCTCTTTCTCTCTTTCTCTCTCTCTCTCTCTGTGAAAAGGTCTTTGTAACCATGACTACCTAGAACTTGTATGTAGACTAAGCTGTCCTTGCACGGATAGACATCTTCTTCCCCCTGACTGTTAAATACTAGGATTAAAGGAGTAGAGACTATTCCTAATTTAAGTGGTTTTTTTTTTTTTTTTTTTTTTTTTTTTTAAGATTTATTTTTTATGTGTATGTGTTTTGCCTGCAAGAGCTTTTGTATATCATATGTGTGCAGGTACCCAAAGAGGCCAGAGGAGGACGAGTTCCTATCACTGGAATTCCAAGTGCTAGTGGGTGGGTGCTGAGAATTGAATCCAGCCTCTCTACATGAGTAGTAAATATTCTTAATTGTTGAGCCATCTTTCCAGCCCTCCTTTAATATTATTTATTTGTTTGCTTTTGTTTTTAGAGGCATGGTTTCTCTGTGTAGCCCTGGCTGCCCTGAAACTCATTCTGTTGACAAGGCTGGCTTCAAACTCACAGAGATTCACATGCCTCTGCCTCCCAAGTGTTAGGATTAAGGATGTGTGTTTTCACTGCCTGTTTTTTAATTTTAGTTTTTAACTTTGATTTTTATTTATAAATATATGATAAAAATCTGGGCCTTAGGGTCTTAAGATTGGCGCTATTACTACAAATTACAAATTTTTGTTTTAGATATAGCTGTTTCAAAGAATACTTCCCTGCCACCTTTGTGGTCCCCAGAAGCAGAACGTTCTCATTCACTCTCACAACATACTGCCATCAGCTCCAAAAAACCAGCATTCAACTTGTCTGCCTTTGGAACACTTTCCACCGTGAGTACTAACTATAATGGATATAATCACAAAAGGTTAAGTATTTTTGCATATAATTTGTCACTGTTTTTCTATGCAGTCACTTGGGAATTCTTCAATTCTTAAAACAAGTCAGCTTGGAGACTCTCCTTTTTATCCTGGCAAAACAACATATGGTGGGGCAGCTGCTGCTGTAAGACAGAATAAAGTACGAAGCACACCTTACCAGGTGAGTTTGAGCAGGATTGTTGACAAACTTTCCCATCACTAGACACTGACTACTAAAACCCAAAACACTTGAGTTATAGGAATCTGGAATTATATACATCTTACGAATTATAGACTTGTAAGGTTTTTAAAAAATCAGGATATGAGAGCATTTTAATTGCAGTCTCAACATACTGGATTTTGTGTGCGTGTGTGTGTGTGTGTGTGTGTGTGTGTGTGTGTGTGTGTATGTGTGTGATTGAAGGCAGAATGACAATTTTTTTTAAAATCTGGTAAAAATTTATATATAGTAATTGCTTTAATTTTACCATATTTGAGCAGTATTGTCACTATTGCTATTCAGATGTTGAAAAAAAATTTCATTGCAACAAAACATGTGTATAGTTACTCCCTGGGAGCCATTTACCTGTCTGTATTTAGGGCTTTTTTCGTAATGTTATATGAATTTAGTCATACAGTATGTATACAGCCTTTTGAATTGGGCTGATGTGACATATTTGTGTCACTGTGACTTAGTCTGTAAACTTTATTCCTTTCTGTTGCTGGTATTAAGCTATAGTTTATTATTGAAAAGATACTGGGTTATTTTCAGTTTCTACATTCATTTTCATCTGTCTTGGACATATACTCAGGAGTTACAATTGTTAAGTGTATAATAAACAAGGCAGGTATTTTCTAGTGTAAGTACCACCTTGTTACCTGTCATACTACTATAGTTGCACTTGCATACTTTGAACTGTCAGGTTTTTGTTTTAGCCATTTTTTTTGTTTGTTTTTTCAAGACAGGGTTTCTCTGTATATCCCTGGCTGTCCTGGAACTCATTCTGTAGACCAGGCTGGCCTCGAACTTAGAAATCTGCTGGCCTCTGTCTCCCAAGTGCAGGGACTAAAGGCATGTACTACCACTGCCTGGTGTAAGCTATGTTTCTTAATCTAGATGGTAGGAAGATCTATTTCAAATATGAATTAAGCTTATTGAACAGATTGTTCAGACTGTTTATAGCTGTCAGATGACATAAAGTACTTCAATGTAAATAGTGAGATAGTATTGTTGGACTGTCTCTGACTTGTTAGCTGCTGAATAATGACACAGAGACTTAATATTTATTAATGAAAGTTTAGGCCTTAGCTTAGGCTATTTCCCAACTACCTTGAATATCTTAATTAACCTGGTTTATTTTAACCCACATTTTGCCACATAGCTTGTTACTCTCATTCAGTCCCAGCACCTGTTCTTTATACCTTCATGTCCCACTGGCGAAACTGCTGGCCTCTGGATTCTTCCCTAGAGTTCCTATTTCTGCCTGAAAGTCCTGCCTTTCCTTACCTGCCTAGCTATAGACTATTAGCTCTTTATTAAAGCCAATCAGAGAATGCCTTAGGCAGGTAAGGAAGGACAGAGACACACCTTCACACTGTGCACAAAAAGATTGCCCCAACAGGACAGTGTGTGTTCAAGGTCTTTCTGCTGAATACTATAGACCATGAAAGAAATTCCTATATAAATTTTACTTATTTGTAAATTGGTATGGCATTTTTGTTTTATGATAATACTTTATACTTTAAAGACAAGAGATATTATATGGAAATTTTTGGAGAGGGCATGCATAGAGAAAACATTAAAATGACTATATTTGAAGGTTTTGTTTTGTTTTAGGGTATAATTTGGTTTTCTGATGGAGATTTTTATTAATTAAAAGTATTAATCTAGTTCTGAGTGTGTATAAGAGTTGTTTTTGTTTGTTTATTTGAGACAGAGATTTGCTGTAACAGTCCTGGCTATCCTGGAACTTGCTCTGTAGATTGGGCTGGCCTTGAACTCAAAAGCACATGCCGACACCTCCCGGCTGAGAGCTGTTTTATTAAAATAGAAAGGCTAGTTGGAGGTTATACAGGTGGCTTATTCTAAAGGGGAAGCTGGATTATACTGTAGTTGATAAACTTTAGTTAAAAGTTGAGCTTGTTAGATGTTAAGGTGATACAACTGCAAACAGTTCATAAATCTCTTTTCCTGCTGTCATTTTCTCTTATTGAAGATATTGAACAACTTTTAGTGCCAGACATACTTATTTGCTGTATCTTTAGAATCTTTCTCAATATAGACTTCCAAATACTTAAAATGAAATTTGGTGAGTTTTTATGGTTTCATTGCTTGTTTTTTATATGCTGAGGGATCAAATTCAAAGTGGCTTGTTTGGCAGGGAATACTCTGCTTTTGAACACCTCCAGCTGTGCAAGTGACACCAGGATTAAGCCTGTTAATCCTTTGTAGAATGTGAGAGCTAGGAAACATACTAAAGATTTGTAATTTGGTTCAATTTTTTTGATTTACTGAGTCTGGGCCCTGAAGCTAGAAGAGTCCATTAAAAAGACAGACCGCTCTATTTACCTGGTGGGTATTTAAATGTTTTCTTGGTTTTGTTTCCATAGTCATTAACAGACACCGGGTTCTTAAGACTTACATACAATATCACAGTTCTTTTGAAAATTGATGTATTTGACATAATTGAAAAACATTAATACAGTTATTGTGGTTCTTTTAAATATAAACTATTTATGAACAATTAGGCTGACCAAGTGCTGGTACTTCCCTTAGTTCCAGCACTTGGAAGGCAGGCGGATCTCTTGAGTTTTAGGCCAACCTGGTCTACAGAGAATTTCAGGACCACAGAGAGAGATCCTGTGTGGGCCCCCCTACCCCAAAAAAAGTGTGTGTGTTTTATTGAAATTTGTAAGATTTTTGTGTATTGAGGTCAGAGTTTTATTCCCTAACCCCAGTTGTGTATTTCTTTTCCTTCCTTTCCTACTCCCAACTTCTTCCATTTGCTTCTAAATCCTCTTAATCTCTTCCAAATTCATTGCCTCTTTCTTTATTATATGTGTACATGCCATATGTTACTTGTATGTACATGATCTAAGGGCTGATCATTTGGTATTGGATGACTAATTGGTATGGTTTTCCTTAGGAAAGACAATTTCTTCTGATCTTATTGATCCTTAGTTGCTTATACTCTGTCTAGAATTGAAGCCTTGTTGTGTCTAGATTTGAAGCCTTGTATGCCTTCCTCTTTCCATGATAGAATGTCTTGGTGACATCCTTGTTTTAGGACACGTTTAGTCAGCTATGTTAGTGAGATTTAATGGATGTAGCATCTCTTGGCATTTCTAGGAGACACAGTCTCAGAGCAAACTCCCTGTTCCTCTGCCTCCTATAATTTTTCTACACACCTTTTTTGGAGTAATCCCTGGAGCCTATGGCATAGGAGTTCTGTTAAAGATGTATCAGTAGGGACTGGGCTCCACACCTCTATATTTTGGTCAGTTGTAGTTGTGTGTAATGGTGTCTGTTACAAAAAGAAGTTTCCTTAGTGAGAGACGAGAACTGTACCTTCTGTGAGTATAAGTACGTACACCCTTGGGTAGTTGGCTAGATTTCCAGTATGAGGAAATGACTTCCCTCTTATTGAGTGCGCTTTGAGTCCAGTTAGAGAGTTCTTGGCTGCAAGGTTCGCAGTTGGGGGTTATTGTATACTGGTAGTTGTAGTTCATAAGCATCATAGTTGGATTGATAGCTTCTCTCCTTTGGAAGCTGGTCCTCAGGAAGAAAGCTTTCACATCAGATCTAAAGCTCTTCAAGAAAGAATCTACTTAAAGATCTCTTTGTTGTACTAGCTGTGGTAAATTAAGTCATAGTTATAAAAAAGTGTAAATTTCTGTTACTTTAAAATCTTCAATCTTTTTGCTAGTTCTTTGAATTCTAATGAAATATTACTTAATACTCAGCATTATAGGTGTCTCGATTTGTCAACATACATTTGTTTTTTGTCTTTTATTGAACATCTGGGTTAAGATACTGCTAGAAATTTTTATGGATTATCCTATTCTTATCTTGGAACACATGGATAAAGTTTTCGTTAGAATAGTGCAGTGGTGTTTTGAATAAAATGTCCCCAAAGGCTCACAGGGAATGGCATTATTAGATGTGGCCTTGTTGGAGTAGTAGTGGCTTTGTTGGAGGAAGTGAGTCACTTTTACCTGCTCCTGCAAGCAGCCATGCTTTCTGCCTTGAACATAATGGATTAAACCCCTGAAACTGTAAGCCAGCCCCATTTAAATGTTTTCCTTTATAAGAGTTGCTATGGTCATGATGTCTCTTCACAGCAATAAAATCCTAAAACAAGTGCATTTTGGTTTTTCTTTTCACTTCTGATTATTAAAGTAATTCATTTATCAAGAGAATTAGGTTTCAGTAGTTGCATAGCCTGTGTCCTCTCAGATAAGCCACTGTTAACCTAATCTTATTTTATTTTGAATGTCTATTTGTTTGTTTTTTCATTGCATGACGTACGTACCTTGAACTATATATTGCAGCAAGTAACACAGACTTTTATTTTCTAGGCTCCAGTTAGAAGACAGATGAAAGCTAAGCAGCTCAATACACAGTCTTATGGTGTGACCAGTTCAACTGCACGGCGGATATTGCAATCGTTAGAAAAGATGTCAAGCCCTCTTGCGGTAAAAGTTTGAAGTCATAATGAGATGTAATGCAGCAGAATTTGAATTTAGTGAAGAAGTCTTAATTTTGTTGTTAACATTTTTTTTTTGTTATTGAAATGTTAACAGGATGCAAAAAGAATTCCATCTGCTGTTTCTTCTCCTCTGAATTCTGTACGTTAACTTTTAAATCTTACATGATGTAGTTTTTTTTAGTTTCCTACCTATTTTAAAACAATTTCTCTCTCTTTTTTCAGCCTCTTGATAGGAGTGGGATAGATAGCACAGTTTTTCAGGCAAAAAAAGAAAAGGTAAGCTATATAAAATGCCAGCAGCTTTGTTGTGTTTACAGTTAGCAAGTGCATAGATTGATTTATAGTCACTAGGGAACATGATTGAATAAGGGAATGTTTTTACTTTGGGCTTTGTAACTTTTTGGGATGATCAGTGTAGAAAGCACATTCAGTGTTTTCCAGTGTTTTTTCACCCTCCTTGATGACAGTCCTTTTGTGGCTTACTCTTAACTATAGGTAAATAAAGCTAGGAGTGAAAAAGTCTCAGCTGTTTAGCCATTTGAGTACAATATACTTATGCTTTCATTGAAATAGCATGTTAAATCTCGTGCTTCGGGGTTTTTTTGTTGTTTTTTTTTTTTCCGTGAGACTGGGTTTCTCTGTATAGCCCTGGCTGTCCTGGAACTCACTTTGTAGACCAGGCTGGCGTTGAACTCAGAAATCCGCCTGCCTCTGCCTCCCAAGTGTTGGTCTACAGAGTGAGTTCCAGGACAACCAGGGCTATACAGAGAAACCCTGTCTCGAAAAACCAAAAAAAAAAAAAAAAAAAAAAAAAAAAAAAAAAAAAAAAGAAAAAGAAAAATTTTTATAGCTAGTTTAAAAATTTAGTATTATTTAATATTTAAATAAGTGACTTTACTAGTGTGTATTTTTCTGCATCTATTGTATGAATGTGCACCATGTACATGCCTGGTGTCCTTGGAGGCCAAAGGAGGGCCTCAGATTCCTAGTTACTTGAGATGTAGATAACTAGAGGTAAGCTGCCACAGAGGTGCTGGGAACTGAACCCTGTTTTAGCAGAGACGCAGGTGCTTTTAACCACTGGTCATCTGTCTAGTCCTTGTAAAAACATCATCTTGCCGGGCGGTGGTGGCGCACGCCTTTAATCCCAGCACTTGGGAGGCAGAGGCAGATAGATTTCTGAGTTAGAGAAATAGTCTTAATTCTTCATGAAAATATAAACAGTGGTTTGGGAAGATGGAGAAAAATAAATTTTAAACATGTCCAAAATTCATCTTATCTAAGGTTGTTCAGTTATCTTGAATAGTGTGTAGTTTCATGTTATGTTGGTATAATTGTTCTTATGTGTGAAAAGTCATGGAATCTGAGGTAAAATGTCAGTTTATTTGTTTGCAAAATAGTTGAGAATTGTATATATATTTGCATATTAATGGATTAAATGTCTTTGGTTTGTCAGCTTTTTCTGTTTATTATTTGTATCTATTTCTATAGACGTGGTCTCAGTCACAGTAACTATTTTAGAATAATTTTAGATATGCCACTGATAAATACAAATGTTTTTGATTTCTGTTTTCTTATAAGGTGGACTCTCAGTATCCCCCTGTTCAGAGACTAATGACCCCAAAGCCAGTTTCCATAGCAACAAATAGAACTGTCTATTTTAAACCATCTCTGACCCCATCTGGTGACTTAAGGAAGACTAATCAAAGGATAGATAAAAAGAACAGTGTGAGTTTGTTTATTTATTCTGTTTTCTTAAGACAGTGTCATGTATCTATCTGGTTTGGAAATCAGATAACAAGATTACCCTAACATTCATGTCAGTTACATTGCTTCTGCCTTTCAAGTGCTGGGTTATATAGGTGTCCATCAGCCACCACATCCTTCTGAGGCTGTCTGTCTATCTATCTATGTATCTATGTATCTATCTAGCTATATCTATCTATCTAAGATTTATTTATTATTATAAATAAGTACACTGTGGCTATCCTCAGACCCACCAGAAGCGAGCATCAGATCTCATTACGGGTAGTTTGTGTTGCTGGGATTTGAACTCAGGACCTTCGGAAGAGCAGTTGGTGCTCTTACCCTCTGAGCCATCTCACCAGGCTGTGTATTTATTTTTATCAGTCTATTTTTTTCTTCTTTAACCAGTCTTTGAATATTGGCTGGAGTGAATAAAGGGAAAAAAATGCAAAATAGAGGACCTCTGGTGTCATCTGGTAATTGTATGGTATATGATGCCTGTAAACTAGTAAAGAGTTAGAATTGGTATCCCTTCAAAATTTCCTTTACCTTGATCAAATCCTAAATTTGTGTGTGTGAATTTCATATATTCATTGCCTAGATAAGTTTTGTTAGATTTAGGAGTTTTATATGACTGATTTCTAAAAGGTTTCAGATGTCATCTCTTTGACTCTATTAACTGCATTAACTCATCTTAAAAAATAAAATAGTTATACATTTTTTTAGCTGCTTCTCTAAAGTAGAACCCAAAGTTTAGATACTGCTTTTGATTTCTCCCCCCAGATCACATAAAAGTTTATTTTTTGAGATGATTTCTGTACCATAAAATGAAGTATTTGATGTTTATTCTTTAGTGGTTTAACACATCCACAGGTACTGAGCCAATATTATGGTAAATTTTAGAACATTTTCATTACCATTTCCCCTCCTAAAGTTTTGTAATTAACTGTGTCCTTAGGGTAGCAGATGATGATTATTTACTTGCAGCAGATATGATTGTTTTTAAAAGCAGGATATTATTTCATAAAATGGATTTATGTAACTTTACTCATTACTTGAGATGTTTGGGGTCTTTTCACCGTCTGCTGTCATGTGTAGTGCTTCTATAGACTTACGGAGGTATACTTCTGTGGGTACAGATTTTTATTAGTTCTTTGCCTAGGAGTGGAAGAGACAAGGTCAGTTGTCAAAATATCTCACATTTTGGGTTATTTATGTCATTTACTTTAAATCAAATATTTTGAGTTTATCGTTTTACTGTTTGTCCCTGCACTTTCTCCAGTCTCATAAAACAGCTTCTGGAAAAGCTTCACACTTGGTAGACTAGTGTAGCGACTACCCAGCTACTAACATCTTAGTCTATCATTCATTAATGTTTTGTCATATGAAGATATCTTTATTGAACCTTCCTGTTTTCAAGAGTGAAAAATGTTGTTATTTAGTCAAGCCTAATTACTTGTCAAGGCTTGTGAGGCAAGTGCTTTACCATAGATCTACATCTCAGCTTATAAGAAAAGTACTAAGATTTTACTATGTTTGCTTTTTTTCTCTGTTTATTCTACAAATAAGGATTTCCTCTGTGTAATAGGTAGTAGTGTTCAAACCCAAGAACAGAATCTTGGTGCAGCACAAAACTACAAATTTTGTTTAGATGTTGAAGAGTGATAGACATTTCCCAAGAGAAATCTCCCAAGACTGTGGCTTGTAGTTGTCATCTGTCTTTGTCTCCATTAATCTAGAATATTTTTGAAAAGATAGGTTAGTTACTATGTAGAATGTACAGCAGTACAGATTGTCCCTGCTGGTTCTAGATTCTGGTTATTCTTGGTTAACCCCTGAAGGAGGGCTGAGCTCAGGGCTTAGGTGGAACTTATCCTGCCTATTTTTAATCCCATTAGCATTATTAAGAATTTTTTGTTTCAAGCTCTTTGTTAATTGCACTGTGGTAGTTTTATAATTCTGTTTTTGATCTATATTCTATTGTTTTTCCATGTATTGATTGACCCTTTACTGCAGAGAATTTACTTTTCTGTGCTTAAGTGAATCTCTAATTTTAGAGTTGCTTACTTTGATGTTTATCTTCCCCTCTATTTGCCTTTGAATGGACTCCTATGTTCTTTTACTATACCCCATCATTTTGAGCTTCTTAGTTTTTATATTGCAATGTAATTCTGACTCTTGTACATTTCTGGCTCTTAGTAATTGGCCATTTCTATAGGACACCTCAGTTCTGTTCAGTTGGGAGTACTTTATGCATCTCAGATTCTTGTAAAGTTGTCTATCATTTAGTGCAGCAAAAAGGGAAGTTGTCCTCTAAAAGTCAGTGTGAACTTTGTACTAGTAGATGTGTGACATTTTGTATATATGCTCTTATTACATCACACAGTACAGTTCTAACTTTTGGTTAACCTTCAAAGACAATATCTAAATTACATATACAAAGGCCCATTAAAAATTAAATTTCTAATTCTAAATATTAAAATTTATAGATAAAAGGATGTTAGTAAGAGGATTTGGCTCTCTGGGTGCAGCTTTCAGTGGTAGAAGTGCTTGCCTTGCTTGTGTTAACTCAATCCCAGCACTTGATGGGTGGAGGCAACAGGGGAACTATATTTCAAGTTCAGTCTCAACTACATACTGAGTTTTGAGGCATGCCTCTCATTACTACCCCACTCCCCCATTTTTTTTTTAAATAAAATTCTTATACTATTTTTTTTTTCAGACTGTAGATGAAAAAAATATCTCAAGACAAAATAGAGAGAAAGAAAGGTAATGTTATATGCTGCAACTGGATTTTTTTGTATTTAGATTATAAGGTCCATATTTATAATAGTCTTAAAGATGAAGAAAATTAAAAGTATATTTATGTGGTTAGTGAAGGTGGCTCAGCATGTCAAAGTACTTACTTTCTATCAAACTTGAAAACCTGTGTTTAATAATTGACTGCCAAGAGCTTTCTAATAATTGACTGCCAAGAGCTTTCCCATTAACCTTCACAAGCTGTCCATGTCAAGATTATGTGCTTACCTACTTGCCCATGGATGTATAAATACATAAATAAATGTAGAAAAAAAATTTAAAGTATATTTGGCTATACCCTGATTGTTTGAATATTCATTTAACAGTTTCTGGGACAAAATAATGTAATTAATCAATTTTCTTTTTATTTGCTAGTGGCTTTTCATACCCCAATTTCAGTATTCCTGCAGCCAATGGTTTATCGTCTGGAGTAGGTGGTGGAGGTGGCAAGATGAGAAGAGAGAGAACACATTTTACTGCTCCTAAACCTCCAGAGGATGAGGTAGGCTGCTCCTATTTTTTAGAACTGTGAAATAATGGGGGCAAAGTGAGACCTATAGGAATGGGGCTTGAAGATTTGACATGAAGATTATCTACCATTGAAACCATCCTTTAGACTGTATTGTTCCAACACCTGACCTAGAAGCTTCAACTTCATGAATTGCATAAAATAACCTTTAAAAACCCACCTTTTTATTTTTTATTTATTTACTTTTTTTTATGTGAGGTAATTCCCATTGAAATTATTGGATTCTCTGGATACTGCCTTAGGGTTTTGCTTGTTTCTCAAATGTACATATGATTAACACTATGTACTCTGTCTGTGATAGTCCATACTAAATGGAACAATGGGATTTAAATTTCTCTGCTATGTATTTATCCTTTGTGCAGATTTACTACAATTAATCCATTCTCTCATCAGGGTACATTTGGGCTGATTCCCAGTATGTGCTAAGGTGAATATTTATACACTTCTCCTTTGCCATGTGCAGTTTGGTCTGGAGGATATTTACCAGGAATGGGATTGTTGGACTTCAGGTGTTAACACGTCTTTAAATGTGTTTGACTTTGCTATCATTCTCTTCACAACACTCCACATGATCATAGATGGATCTTTATTTTTTAATTTTTTTTCTTTACTAGCACTTGGTTTTGTTTTGGCCCATCCCCAGTGTGATAACTAAAAAAAAGTCATGGGGCTTTATTTGCATCATGTTTTCTGGGAAGGAGGAGTCTTTTGTATGTGTTTTGTGACCATTTAGGTTTTTCTTCATTCACTATTTTCCTATGGGATTAATTAGGATGAGTTCTTCTTGGACTGGTGAGGTAGCTCAGTGGGTAGCGGTGCCTGCTGCTGAATCTGGTGACCTTAGTTCCAGCCATTCCCATGGCAGAAGATCTGAATTCTGTAGGTTATTGTTTAACTACCTACCCCATGTGTGCTTGTATACACGTGCGGAGACACATACATACAAATATAGTTAATTTAAGAAAGAATTGTTCTCTAGGTATTGCTTGGATATACAACATATAGACTAATTGAAGATTGGTTAAATTGACTTTTTGTCTAGAATTTGCTCATTTTTTAAACTACTTTTTTAGTTGGAACAGCTTGTTTTCAGTCTTTTTAAAATTGATTTCATCCAAGCTAAATCATTTAAGGCCCTCAGCACCTTTTAAGAAAATGTTAATTGTTCTTTTAAGCTTTGGAATGTAGAACTTTTTAAATTTTTATGTGTAGAGTTGCTTTGAGTGCATGTTATTTCTTTGCACCATGTGCATGTGATGCCCATGGAGTTGGAAGAGGGCATCAGAGTCCTTCAAACTGAGTCAAGGACAGTTGTGAACTACCATCTGTGTGTTGGGAACTGACCGACTGTTCTCAGGCCCTCTGCAACAGCAGCCAATGCTTTTAACAACAGAGCCATCTTTCCAGCCCTAGGGACTTAATGCTTTGACTTTACTTGTTTCTGATTACAATTTCTCATTATACTATTGACCTATTATATTCTTGAAGTGTATTTTAAAGTTTAAAACTTATATTTCATTGATAGTGAATTTTTTCTGGTATGTGTGATTGTGGTCACATGTATAGAGAGATCATAGTATGTCAGGCATTGATCATGGCCTTCCACTTTGTTTGATGCAGGGTCTCTTTGTTGTTTGCTGCTGTTCATGCCAGGCTAGCTGGCTGGTAAACTTATGAGAATTCCCATCTCTGCCTCCTATTTTGTTATAGGAGCAGTGGGATTACAGATACTCCGCTGCCTGTGGTTTTATGAATTCAGGTCCTCACTCTGGTCAAAAGTGCTTTTTCACACTGAGTTATCTTCCCCAGCTCATATTATACTGTTTGATGTTGATTTAATATCTGTTGGTGTTTGATTTTTGTAGATTGTGGGAGTGACGGTTTTTTTCCTCTTATTCTTTTTTCCTGGTTAGTTGTGCTTCTTGAGTAGCAGAATAAAAACTTCAAGCAGTTTAACATTGTTGGGATTATGCTAAGGGCTTTGGCTTAGTTGCTGGTCTGGGGGTTGTTTCTGCCTGTCACTGGAGTGTTGTGAAGGGACAAGATGTCCCTCCCTTTTTGAAAGAAAACTTGAGGTTTGAATGCCTTTTGATGGTAAAATATGTACATTTTGTAGTTTTTATGTCATACTACTTTGCTTTTTTTTTTTTCAAAAAGTATTTATTTTATGTATGTGAGTACACTGTAGCTGTCTTGAGACACACCAGAAGAGGGCAACAGATCCCATTATAGATGGTTGTGAGCCACCATGTGGTTGCTGGGAGTTGAAGTCAGTGTTCTAACTGCTGAGCCATCTGACTTGCTTTTCTAAATTTTTTTTATGTATTTGTATATGGGGGTGTGTGTATGTGGTTGTTCTCCTAAGAGTTTCATAGTGGAACTTTAATACAAAGGAAGACATTTTCCCCCATTTAAAAATACTTTTTATTATTTTGGTGTGTGTGTGTGTGTGTGTGTGTGTGTAGGCAGGCAGTCAATGTTTGCCACATGCATGTTTGAAATTTAGAGGATAACTTTTAGGAGGTGGTTTCTTCTTGCACTTTGGGTTCTGGGGATAGAACTTGGGTTGTCAAACTTCTACAGTATGCAGCCCAACTACTCAGCCAACTTGCTGGCTCTTATTTTTGTAAGATTGGAAATTGGTGCTGAAATTAGGTTACATGGCAGTTGGTGGCACAACTGGGAATTCAAGCCTTCTTTAGGTTTTAATTCTAGAGCTCTTGTTAATTTTGCATGGGGCCTACTTTCTTCCTATTTAAACTTGATTGTAGCTACATCAGTTCTCTTTGAAAATAGTAAATAAAAGCATGACATGGAAGATGACATCCTTACAAAGGAACATGCTGTGTTTTAGGAAATGGAAGCACCATTGTTACCGCAAATCTCTCTACCAATCAGCAGTTCTTCACTGCCCACCTTCAGTTTTAGTTCCCCTGTGATCTCGGCTTCTTCGTCACCAGTCAACTCTTCTCAGCCATTACCAAACAAGGTATAGAACCACTGTATAAGTGAGGTGATTTCTATTTTTATTTTTTAATCCAATTCTTTTTTAAAAGTGGTTTTCACTGTAAAAATTAGTAACTTTATAAAGTAAGAAAAAAAATGGAAAAAATATTGGGGAGTTGGTGCTGGGATTGATTCTAGGGTCCTTTTCATGTTGGAAAAACCTGCCCTCCATATGCCAAGAAGTGTGAACATTTTATTTTTTTAAATGTACAAATACACAGTGGGAAAAGTCATATCTCATATAGTCTATACTAGACCAAAGTGAGAAAGTTATTCTCCAAACAGTATTTCCATTTCAGGAAAAAAAAAAAACCAGAAACAGTTACTAGTCGATGTTTTAGTCAAAGTGATTTTTAAATTTAAATGGAAAAAGAGTACTATTACTTCTTTGAGATAATCTTCTTAAAGTCTACTTTATTGTTCATTCTTCTAAATAGTTTTTTTGTGTGTCATTTTTTACCACTCTTTAAAAAAAAAAAAAAAACAGGTACAGATGACCTCTCTGGGCAGCACGGGCAGTCCTGTGTTCACATTTTCATCTCCCATTGTAAAATCTACGCAGGCAGATGTGCTACCTCCAGCATCTGTAAGTATCAAGCAGGAACAGTGCATGATTGATTTCAGAGCCATAGTGTATTTGTTTAAAATCATTTTTTTAAAAAAAATCAAACCTAAGATTTCATTGGTAGTAAAACACTTCTCCAACTTTAAAAAAAAAGTGTTTCAATAAACCAATGTTTTGTATTTTTTAGTACATATTTAGATAATATGTGTGTGCATTTTCTTCTGTGTGATTTGGGCAGTTAAAGTGAAGATATTCTGTTTCTACCAAAGGAGTACATTCACTTGCATTCATTTATACTCTAGAAATTTAACATGACAATTACATATGTATGTCCATATTCAGAGTTCCCTCATAGTTTCAGACTGTCCTATAATGCTGATTAAGTTCTGTTTGTTGTAGTTGAGATGAAAAGACCTTGGCAGCTACATCATACTGCATTTAAAATCTCTTTAAGCATTTAAATCATCTCTAATTAATCAAATGAACAGGGTCTGTTTGGGGTATTGTTACACACCATATATTTCTTTGTGATTGGGAAATATTTGGGTAAGAATAATAAACTATGTTTATATTTTGTAAACTTCCACTAATATATCATCTTTATATGTTTGTTGGCTTTAGATTTTTTGTTTTGCTTTGTTTTTTTTTTTGAGACAAAGTTTCACTGTGTAACCCTGGCTGGCTTGGAGCTCATTATGTAGGCTAGGCTAGCCTTGACCTTGAACCTTTGCTTCCCAAATGCTGGGATTAGGCTACACCTGGCTTGTTTTCAGGTTTAGGATATATGCTTGTTTCTTTTGTTTTTGTCATCGGTAGGTATTAAAAAGTTAATTTTTTTTTATCTCTGAAGTCCATTTCTTGTTCCCCTAACCTCATATATGTATAAGGTGTTGTTCAGAATTCAGGAGGTGGGGTATTAGAGTTTTGTGAGTATTTTATATAATTTTTTTGAAAGAAGAAAATGTATAAAGAATGAAAAATGCTGTCAAAGAGACATGCCATACTGTTAATACAGTTTTTCATTCATTATTCAAGATAGAATCTGTCTGGATTGCCTAGGCTGACTTCAAACTGGGCTCAAGTACTTTTTTGTCCCTTAGCTTCCCTGATTAGGTACTTGATTCATGAATTTTAAATCTAGGAATTGCAAAATATGAAAAGCTGTTGTAATTGATGAAATTTACTATACTTTTTGATTTAATCTAAAACCAAGTTCTGTTAATTTGTTTCAAAATACTCTTGACACATGAAAATTACCTTTTCTTGTTGTAGATTGGATTTACATTTAGTGTGCCTCTTGCAAAAACTGAACTTTCTGGCTCTAATAGTTCTTCAGAAAAAGTTTTAAGTAGTTCAGGTAAGTACAAAAATATTTCACATTCTTTTCAAAACAAAACGAAGCCTAAGTTAGAGTAGCACTTCAAATTCTCCTTTGGTTATTCTTAAAAAGTGCCTTCACTTGAAGGAAATCAGCTCTGAAATGTTAGTGAAAGCTATTCTAACAGATTTTAAAAAAATGTTTTTTTTTTATTATAGTAACAGTTTGGTTTACAGTGAGCTGGTCATCATAGTGTATTTATTCACATAGTCAGAATAAGGCACTAAGTTTTTTGTCAGTATCTTATTACAGCTATGGGCATATCTATATTAAAGTTATGGTTTGTACTTTATAGAAGCATTTTTATTTATGTACTATGCAGGATTCAACAGATTAGTGATACATAGTTTCTGAACTGAAGAAACATTAAGTGCATAAAACAATATAATCATTAAAACAGGCTTTGGAGTGGTGGTGGGTTTTGGTGTTTTAGGTCAAGAATTTTGAGCAAGGGTATTTTACAGGAGGAGGAAAGGGAAACAGGGCAGGAGCAGCCGTGCAGCAGACTTATACTTGTACGTGCTTTGTCACGAGGCTGGAGAAGAAGCATTAAGTCCTGAAAGCCCTTCTCTTGCATTGCTGAAGAAGTGGCTTAATTGACTAGGCATACACCTCACTCCCACCCCCAGTATTGGTCCTTGTTTTTTTTTTGTTTTGTTTTTTTTTTAAAGATTTATTTATTTATTACATGTAAGTACACTGTAGCTGTCTTCAGACACTCAGTGAGTCAGGTCTCATTAGAGATGGTTGTGAACCACCCTGTGGTTACTGGAATTTGAACTCAGGACCTTCAGAAGAGCAGTTGGTGCTCTTAACTGCTAAGCCATCTCACCAGCCTGGTCCTTGCTTATGTTAATTAAGCAGGTACTCTAGTCCTGGGTTTTATTCTGAGAGGGTTAGTTTGTTTTTGTTTTGCAAGAGAGTCTAAACATCTCTGGCTATCCTGGAAATGTGTAGATCAAGGTGGCTCCTGACTCAGAGATCCTCCTGTCTCTGTCCTGAATGCTGGGATTAAAGGTGTGCATTGCCACATTGGTTTTATGTGGGAGTAAGGGAAGTAGTGGGTATGGAGTGACAGTGGGGTACTGAGGAAGAGTTGTAATGTTGTACATTGTGTATAGAATGTTGTGAAGTGTCTATAATGTTGTTCATTGTGTGTAGAATGTTGTAAAGTGGGGATATCAGTTGGGGACTAGTGCCCTGTCTTAAAGTGTTTGTTCAAATACCTACTAAAAGACCTAAAAAAAAATCTAGATCCTTTAAAAAAATGTATAGTATTAAACCAAAAAGAAACTAGAATTTTCTATCACTCTAAACAGTAAGAACTGTAGACCACAGAAAGGTTCTAAATAAAGTTTGGTCTCCCCCACCTCACCCTTTTAAGTTTGATGTAACATCTGTATCATAGGAAGTAGCAAGCACTTTCAGTTGTAATTCTTACGATTATTTTCTTGAATGTTGTTTGAGGAAAAACTTTGAATTGAGCAATCTCAAGACTAGTTTCAACCAAAGAAATTGTTTCTGAATGTTCTAATGGTGTTAGGTGACTAGTAATTGTTTAGAGAAGCTTTGCCTTTTATTGTGTCTTAAAACTTCTTAGATTTTTTTTAGAAGTTGATGATGGATACATTTATGAGTGGAATCTATAGAGGAATGTGTTCTTGAAACATCATCATTTCTCACCTGTCATTTAAAGAAATTGAAAATGTGGAATCAGGAAGTGGTGGTGCATGCCTGTCACTCAGGAGAAAAGATAGTTCCAAGTTGGGGAGCAGATGACTGTGTAGCAAGTCCCCATTTTAAGCAAAACAACAAAACATACATGTGGAAGTCATGATTACTGAGTGACAAGAAATAAATTTTTCATTAATTCCCTTTCTGTCACATTGAATACATTTCAGGTTGTCCTTAAAAGTTTGCTTTTGGAAGCACTGGGGAGACTGAGGCAGGAGGAGTGAAAGTTCAAGGCCAACCTATTGACATGTCATGTGTTAAAGGTAGCTTTGGCCACATGCATCTCAAGTCCTTGCCTAAAAATATTTTTAATTGAAGAGCAAAATTAGGTGATTGGAGAGTGGCTCAGCAGTTGAGATTACTGACTACAGAGAACCTGGGTTCAATTCCCAGCAATTACATGACTGTTTACAACTCTCTGTAATTCTAGTGCCAGGAGGTCTAACTCTCTCTTTTTGGCCTCCATGGGCACCAGCCATGCACATAGTGCATATCCATATATGCAGGCAAAGTGTGCACATAAAATAAAAATAAATCTTGAAAAAAAAACTAATAAAAATTACTTTGCCTTATGTGTATGAAAATCAATGGAGTTTTGATTACAAAATATGAAAACAATGTATGGCAATCACTCATCCAACCATTATCAGTGGCTGCTAATTTCTAGATATAAATCTTATTTTCTAATCTGCTTTACCAGTTATGCTTTATGAATAATTTTGTGGACTGCATAGCATTGTGTTCTCTTACATTTTATGTAACAAGATCTTTATTAATACATGTTTTTCAGCACTACAACTGAAGGATAGTTTTAATCTTAGTATGTATTACTAGATGTGAAACCAGTTGAAAATTCCTTGGCTTGACTTTAAATTGCTATTTGATTAGCTATATTACTTCAGGCATTGGACAGACTTTCCCATTTGTCATAGTGCTTCAGTTTATCTTGCAGAGAACTCATTTGTTGGGGAAACCCTACTGTTTAAAGTCCCAATCTACCATGTCCATAGAGCTCCTCTGAACTTAGTGCAAAATGGAGGACTCCTTTTCCAGCAGGGCTTTCTTTTCTCTGCCTGACCTTACCTGGTGAGCCAGACCCCCACAGCCTCCTTGGCAAACCTACAATCCAACTTCTCTTCCTTCTGAGAACCTGCCCATCAAGGACCTGGGATTCCTGGAATGCCTCTCCATGCAAATGAGGTATTCCCTGACAGAAAAAGCTGAATAGGAAACCACACTCATTGGCTGACAGTTGCTGACTCTGTTACCATTTTTTCTGTGGGGGTTTGAGAAGGAATGTACAGTGAATGAAGAGTGTTTTTACCTTTTGCAGTGGCAGATTAATTGTGCTTTGTTACTTGTCCATTATTTTTGAATTGCAGTGACTTTTTCAGAGTTTTAGAAACTGATTAAAAAGTTACTTTTATAATTTAAAAATTACAGCTCAAGATAACACTGTAGTGAATAGTTCAAGCTATAAGAAGCGAAGTGCCCCTTGTGAGGATCCCTTTGCACCTGCAAAAATCCTGAGAGAAGGAAGTGTTCTAGACATTCTGAAAACACCTGGTAAGTGCCCTTTTGATAGTGAAAATTTCTATTATAAACTTGTGTAGTCATAAATGTTGTTACAATATACATTTAAAAACTATAAATAAATACATATGGGAAAGTGACTCTTGAATATAGATAAAATGTGATAAAAATTCTTTTATGAGAACTATTTTAGAAATCTTCACTTTGTCATTCAATAGGGAAATCTATCTCAAGAGGTAAATATAGAAAAAGATCTTGATTCACTTTTACTGTCTTTTATTGTCATGGCTTTCATTGATAGGATCATTGAACTATCACCATCTCACATTTTTCTCCAGTTTGGTATATATACCATTAGGCTAATTTTGCTAAAGTGTAGCATATTTGAAGGATAGTAGTGCAGTATTTATTTCTTTATTTTATTTACATTTCTTTCTTTCTTTTTTTTTGGTTTTTCGAGACAGGGTTTCTCTGTGTAGCCCTGGCTGTCCTGGACCTCACTCTGTAGACTAGGCTGGCCTTGAACTCAGAAATCCGCCTGCCTCTGCCTCCCAAGTGCTGGGATTAAAGGCGTGCACCACCACCACCCGGCCTACATTTCTTTATTTTAATTTTTTTTGGGTTGGGTGTTCTTTGTGTAGTAACCCTAGTCCTCCTAGAATTTGTAACCAGGCTGACCTTGAACTCATCCTACCTCTGCCCCTTGCACACTAGTATTAAAGATGTGTGTCACCACCACCCAGCATAATCAAAGTTTTATATGTATTCAGATATAGTATAATACTTAAACACATCTCTTAAAAAATGTGTAATAATCCGGTTGGAGTAACATGTAACTAACTTGAAGAGGATGACTAGAAATTAAGTAGGAATACATTTTCAATTTGAATCAGAAGAGAATGTTCATAGTTTGAATTATAATGAATAGTTCTGGATATGAAGTTGTTTATAAGCTAACCTAATAGCCCTAATAGCAGATTTACTCAGCCGATGTGTTCAGTATACACTGGGTTAAGGTTTTAAAACAAAAACCTTATTGGCCTCTTTAACAAGATTCAAAGGGTTAGGTGGTTTGGTCTCAGTTTCTTCCCTTTAGAGATAGTACATGCTGCCTACACAGGAGCTATGACTAAACTCCAAAGTACATGGACCACCACTTAGCAGGTGGGACCAAATGTGTGGCTTTTTTCTCACATATATTTAGAGCTACATTTTATATTCATAATCTTAACCCTCCTCCATCTACCCATTCATCCATCTAGCCATCCATCCATTCATTTATTTATTTTGAGACAGGGTTTCTCTTTTAACTTTGGCTGTCCTGGAATTCACTCTGTAGACCAGGCTGGCCTCTTAACTCATCCCACTTCTGCCTCCCAAGTGCTGAGATTAAGTTATGTGCCAAAAGTGCCTGCCACCACCTCCCAGCAGTCTTGTTCCCTTTTAACTAAGCTTTAAATGGAAAAAAATAGACTTCTTTTGCATGGAATTTTGAAAATCTGACAATGGGAGGAAAAAAACTTGTAGTGGCTCCCAGGGAAAATTGCTTCTGGGATTATGCCAGCCTGATTGATAGGGAACTGCTAATAATCATGTGCAGCATATGGAAGCTCATGGCTTGTATTCCCTTTAAGCTAAAAGCAATTTACCGAATTCTTTGATTTATTATTATTTTATTATAAGTAATAAAATAATAATAATAATTTATTATTAATAAAATAATGTTATTTATTATTTTTTTATTTTTTGAATACAGGGTCTAACTGTGTAACCCTGCTGGCCTGGAAGTTCACTGTGTTGTTAATTAACCAGGTTGTTCTTAAACAAGTGGTCTGCCTGTTTTGCTTCCTGAGTGCTAGGATTAAAGGAGTGCCCTACTTACTTATGCCTAACTGGATAATATCTTGAGAACACTAGAAAGACTGTACCAGTCTTTTCTTTTTTTGGGTACTAAAGGCTAGAGAACAGATCTCTGATGGTGCTGGTGTATAGTATATGAAATGTACCTTGTTTCAAATAAAGACATTTCCTAGGCATTGAGTCAGTAGTACATTAAGTTTAATGAAAAATTCCCTACTTCCACACCATAGTTCCATGTGAATTTTTTTTTGTTAAAATATACCTTCAGGTCTTACAAAATTCGAGAAGTACTCCAAAATGGTATTGATGAGAGATGTATTTGACTTGGGTTTTTGTCATTAAAATTCCTCCTTTATGAGGATAGACAGGGTCTTTTTTTTTTTAAATAAGATTTATTTTATTTATTTTATGTGTATGAGTATACTGTAGCTGTACAGATGGCCGTGAGCCATCATGTGTATGGCTGCTGGGAATTGAACTCAGGACCTCTGTCGCGCTTGTTCCACCCTGCTTGCTCCAGCGTAATTCACTGTAGTTGTCTTGAGACGCACCAAAAGAGGGCATCAGATCTCATTACAGGTGGTTGTGAGCCACCATGTGGTTGCTGGGATTTGAACTCGGGACCTTTGGAAAAGCAGTTGGTGCTCTTACCCACTGAGCCATCTCGTCAGTCTGACGGTCTTTCTTAATCACTTAGTTTATAGGCCTGTCCATAGGGTTTGCCATATCTTTGTTGGGATTTATTATCAAACTGTGCAGTTTTAAAGCTAACTTGCCTAGATCCTTCATCTAGGCTTAGGTGGTGTACACTTAAGAGATTGAGGCAGGAGGTGATGAACTCAAGGTTGACTTCAGCTAGCTAGTGAGACCCTATGGCAAAATATCCAATCCTGGATAGATGGATATCCATCAAATAGTTCATGCCTGTTTTACACTGGCCTGCAGCCAGACTTAAGGAGAAGATAACAGTGGAGTTTGACTAGGCAACACTTAATGATTATAGATATTGAAGTCATTTGACATAGCCATGGGAATTCTTAGAAGAGGGATGGATGAGGACAAAGTCATGAGTTCATTGTGTAGGGAGGCAGAATAAAATGTGGAAAGCAGTGGTGTCTGACAGTAATTTAGAGAAAGTTATGTATAATGTGAAGATGACCCGAAGGTAATTTAAGTATATTTAAATGCCATATCCACCCATAATGAATATGACTGTGTAGGTACTTTTTAAAAAAAAAACCTTAGCTCCATTCCCTTGTTTTAAAGGAACATTCTTCTCTTCCTCCACTGTAGGTTTCATGTCACCAAAAGTTGATTCTCCTGCTCTTCAACCAACTACCACAAGCTCAATAGTTTATACAAGACCAGCAATAAGTACTTTTTCTTCTAGTGGACTTGAGTTTGGAGAAAGTTTAAAAGCTGGATCATCATGGCAGTGTGACACATGTCTACTTCAGAACAAAGTCACAGACAATAAGTGTATAGCCTGTCAAGCAGCAAAACTGCCACTGAAAGAAACTGCTAAACAGACTGGCATTGGGACACCAAGCAAAAGTGACAAACCAGCTTCGACATCCGGGACAGGATTTGGAGATAAATTTAAACCAGCAATAGGAACTTGGGATTGTGATACCTGTTTAGTTCAAAATAAGCCTGAAGCAGTAAAATGTGTAGCCTGTGAAACACCCAAGCCTGGCACTGGTGTGAAAAGAGTCCTTACATTGACAGTGGCTTCAGAAAGTCCTGTGACTGCTTCCTCTTCTACCACTGTGACCACTGGTACACTAGGATTTGGAGATAAATTCAAAAGGCCTGTGGGATCTTGGGAGTGTCCAGTCTGCTGTGTTTTTAATAAGGCAGAAGATAGCAGATGTGTCTCCTGTTCATCTGAGAAACCAGGTATGTTTTTTGGCTGTATGAAAGTTTTACTCATTACTTTAGTTGAACATTTAACTATGAAACGGGCAATATGAATCCTGGTGGGTTTTTTTTTTAAAAGATTTATTTATTTTATGTGTATGAGTACATTGTAGCTGTACAGATGGCCATGAGCCATCATGTGGCTGCTGGGAATTGAACTCAGGACTTCTACTCGCTCTGGCGTAATTCACTGCAGCTGTCTTCAGAGACACCAGAAGAGGGTGTCAGATCTCATTAAGGGTCATTGTGAGCCGCCATGTGGTTGCTGGGATCCGAACTCAGTACCTTTGGAAGAGCAGTCAGTGCTCTTACCCACTGAGCTATCTTGCCAGCCGGAATCCTGGTGTTTTAAATGGTTCCAGATGAGCATTTTCTTATGTCTTAATTTTTTAAAAACTAACTGTGATTTACAGCTCTTGAATAGACTAGACTACTTGTTTACTTAGAATAGGTTGTGAACTGACATTTTATGACTTTTTCTGTGTAGTGTTATTAGAAATATTTTTTGTGATAATTGATATTTTTTGATATTAACAAATGTACTGAAAGCTCGCAATGGTTCAGTCTTTCTCAGACCTTCATGCTGTGTCTCCTTTTGTCTATGTAGAAATGAGGATGGTTGGTGGTCATTTACCAGGGGGTTAAGAAGTAGGCAGTCAGGCTTTAAATTTATGCTAGTGTCTGTTTCTGAAGATTATTGGTGCTATCTATAGCCGTGTGCTGTCTACCAGATTGTTAATGATTATAATTTAATTAATTATTGGTGAAAAATTCTTAACTTGGTTACAAAAATGGAATTTGGTTTGAAATTCTTTTTTTTAGAAGAATTATGGCAGATTTATTTTTAAATTAGTTTTGGAAATGTATAGTAATATGGATAGAAATAACAGGTTTATCTTAGGAGTTTTTTGTTACATTAGCTATGGGTATGTAGATGCTTCTGTAATGTGAGACTACTAGCTGGATTTCTTTCCTGAGCTCTTAGATCATGTCTTCCTATTTCTAATTTGTTCTGGTATTAAAAGTGAGCTGTCAGAATCCTCATTCCAAAATATTATATCTTTCCATCTGGCACTGTGTCCTCACTTCAGAAAAAAAGCATGACGGAAACTAGAATTCTGAGTTGACAAATGTGAAATGGAATTTTGAATCAGGAAGTAAATTATTTGGGAGCAAAGGAATTCTATGAATTAGTATGAAAAAACCACCAGCTTTCTTCTGGGCCCAATGCCCTGTCAGCAGATGGATGATTTGGTCAAATTTTCATTTTTTTCTAACTAGTTTTCAGGAAGGGTCTATGTAAGCCTTGTGACTATGGGACTTGGTAGATATAGATATATAGTATAGATAAAATTATACCAAACTTGGTCTGGAACCAGAAGTCACCTGCCTCTGCCTCCAGCTCTCATTTTATTTTTGGGTGGAAAAATTTTTTTTTGGTATGTGTATGTGCATTAGTCTGAGTATGAGCACATGTGTGTTAGCCTGTAGAAGCCAGAAGGAGGGTATTGGATTCCCTAGAACCTGGGGTTAGATTGTAGTTTGAAACTAATCCAATCTGCAAGAGCCATGTTTCTAAGCTCACATTGTACTCATTTTTTCAAATTTATTTATATATTTATTCATTTTATGTATGAGTGTTTTGCCTATATTTACATGTAGTATGTATGTATGTTGCCATAAGTGTGCTTGACACCTGCGAAGGTCAGATCCCCTAGAATTAGAATTAGGAATCATTGTGAAAAATGTAGCAGAATTCAAGGTAGCAGAGTTTGAAAGGACAGCTTTGGAAGTTTGTGTAATATAAATGGCAGATAATGGTGATAAAAAATGGTGGATTTGAATAATGAGGGAGGATTTAGAACTATGTATCGTTAATGACAAATGTCAAATTGCTGAAGTTGACATTCAGATGTATATTTGAGGCATAAAGAGACTATAGCCCCTCTAGGCTGGATTACTGATTTTAGGGGATCATAGGACATAGTTTGATATTTGAAGTCATAGGAATAGATGTGAGTTGAGTGAATTGAGGAAAGCACTCCAAACTGAATTCTGCAATCATAAGGGTCTGGACAGAGTCAAACATTGATCTTGGATTAACAAGACTGGAATAACAGCAGTGACAAAATAACACTTGAAGAAGCTGGCTAGAATAAGACCAAGTGTTTCAGGCAAAAGATGACTGGGCAGAATACTGTAAAATAGTTTCTTCTGGATTTGATAGGGAAGTTGTACTCATTAACTCTCGTTGATATGTCTGCTTGCATAAGACCTGCACAGGACCACACACACCAGTCAACATTTCCAGCACAAATGAGAAAAGGGCTTACAAGGTTCACCCCTTTTCACTAAGGCTGCTGAGGGAGGGAGACTTAAGTTTTCTTCAGGTCTGAAGATCTTGATTTGTTACTCATGCCCAATTGGCTAGTCTACAATCATATATATGTCGGTAATAGTATGTTTTACATACATGTATATAACAACTATAGAAGAGGACATGAATTTTGAAAGGTAGGTGGGGGTCATGGGAAGAATTGGAGTGGATGGATATGATGAACACATTGTTCTCATGAAATTTTCAAAAAGGAAATGAGGAGACTCAAAAATAGCAGAAGGATCAGACAGACTGATTGTACTAAGAAAATAGACAAGGAGTCTGGGGCCTTGTAGATAAGCTTTGAAAGAGCAGGAAAGTGTGGGTGGCGGGTAGAGATGAGGAAATGATTGCACTGGTACTTGAAGCCATCACGAAGGTGGTACCTTGTCAGACAGGTAATGGACCAACAATGGATACCAGACACAAAATTTGCTGGCAAAATAAAAGAGAACATACTTAAAATGCAGAGATTTTTCCTGTAGTTATGAGAGCAGTAGAGCAGGTAGTGACTGTTTAGGGAACTCTGCTTCACACACCATACCTTGCTGAGTCACCCTTGCTGTGCCACTCCTCCACAAACAGGCTGGTTCTGCTTAAGACTGAGTCAGTACCTTGATTTCTTCTTGTACCTTTCTGTGTTTCTTTCTCCTTTGCACGCTTACGATCAATCACTTGCTGATGTGCTGCCGTCAATTTGTTTATATTTTTTCCTCTTTAGACCAGGAACATACATGTTTCACATCATTTTAATAATCTTTATGTGAAATAGAGTCTAGCAGGAATGTGTAAAAGTATTAAGTATGGGGCTGAATTATAAAGTAGATTATGTCTTCAGAAAAATAATTTTCTAAGACAGAGGTATATACTTTGAAATTGACAATATATATGACTGTGTATTTTCTGTATTACCTGAAATTCACATCTTGTAGTTTTGAATTCTGTAATAGTTGAAGAAATTAGGACATTGATAAGGATAATTTAGTCATTCTTTGAGACAAGTCCTACTGCATGGCCCTGGCTGGCCTGAAACTTGTTACATAGGTCAGACTGACCCTGAAACTCACAGAAATCTGCTTGCCTCTTGTCTCCTATAGTGCTCAGAATAAAGGCCATGTTCCTCTAAACCCAGCAACAATTTAGTCTAACAACCCCTAATTTTTCAAATTTTTTTTTTAAATGTGGCTACTGGAAATCAAACTTGTTCTAGCAAGGTATGCACTTGACTTATTGAGCCGTCTCCACAGCCTCAATTTGTGAGAATGATACCCCTACCCCTTTCCGTGTGTGTGTGGGGGGGGTATGCATGTATATGGGCATGTGTGTGTGGAGGCCTGCTGTTAAAGGACTATTTATTGGCTCTACCTTATATTTTGGTACAGGACTTCAGGGAAATCCAGAGCTTGGTGATGTTGGTTCTACCTAAAAGACTAAGTTATTACCTTGATTTCTTGCTAGCTAGCTTGCTCTAAGGAGTCCTCGTCTTCCCTTCGCCTTCCAAGGCTAGAATTGTAGATGGGCTGTGTCCACCCAGCATTTACATGAGTTCTCAGGGCTCTGGAATGTGGTTCTCTTGTTTGTTATGCAAGCACTTGAAGGACTAAGCCATTATCTCAGCCACAGGCTACATACACACACTCATACACACAATTTGGAATAGTTCACACTTAAGAATAAGCTCACTACTGAGAAAGGTTAAGGCAAGATGTTTATTTGCAGTGTGAAACTCAGTCTTAGAAGACTTTCCTATTTATAACACTGTAAGGCTTATTTTCTGGCTCTGGCTCTGTGTGTGTGTGTGTAGAAAGAGTTAATGAAATTTGGTATCATTAAGATGGTAATATAAATTTAAAACTTTCCTCCGTTTCCCCATTGCTCCCAGGCTTGGCACCTGCCTCAGGCAGCAGCCCTGTACCTGTCTCTCTGTCTTCTGGAGGCTGTTTAGGATTGGACAAGTTTAAAAAGCCCGAAGGAAGCTGGGACTGTGAAGTGTGCCTAGTGCAAAATAAAGCAGACTCTTCCAAGTGCATAGCTTGTGAAAGTGCAAAGCCAGGCACAAAGTCTGAGTTTAAAGGTAAGGCAATGGTAAAGAACTGCTCTAGTTCCTAGTTAAAGTAAAATGTGTGTTGGCAGGTTCGGTTTTTAAGGTACCCATTCTCTGAATAATTATATAAAATGAGACCTAGTCCTTGCTTTTTTTTTTTTTCTTCTTTTTTTTAATTCATGAATGATTAGGCATTCATCATCACGATGCCATCTATGTATCTGGATAAGGAACTTTTTTGTGTTACTCAGTTTCCAGGTTTAAGTATGAACTTGACTCTTACTTAACTGAGATCTTACACCCTTAGGACTTTACTGTAAAAGACATCTAGCTTCTGAGTATAGCTGAGCAGAAGGGAACACTTAGCAAGCATGCTGGCTTAAGCTTTTATTCCATCTGGCATTTCCTTAACCCAAATGTATAAATATAAAGGAAGAACCGCACATGGTCATTAATGCTAAGCAGATGTAGGTTGGTATTTGAGTTCCTTTAATTATTGGAAAACTTAGGAAAGAGGAAGTATTTTAGAAACTTTAGATTTGGAGATCAGGAAATCTCTGAACAGAATTAGCCTTCAAGATGAGAACGTTGGAAGAATTTCTATATACTTAACCTTTATTTTGTAATTTATCCCAGTCTCAAGTGGCCTTTAAATTTTATAAATCAAAAAACAAACATAACTTTGACCTGTCACACCCACTTTGTTAGTCTACATGATTGATGTGATTGATGTGATTGATGGTTTATCTGAGGATGAAAGTTCATTGAAAAGCTTGGTTGTCCTTTGCTTTCATTCATGGGTGAGTAACACGGGGTCTGTCTTCTCGACATCATCTAATAGTCCTTGTTTTGAACCACTTAGGTGCTTCATAGTCAATTTCTTTAGCAACAGAAAAAGCTAAAGAAATTGAGACTTTGGTCTTACCAATGTAATGATGTTTATCTTTATAAATATTGCTCCAGTTCCTTAATGCTAACTATTTTTAAGTGCTCTTGTCAATGCAGCCACAATATTTAAAAATGAATTGTGATTAAGAGTCACAAAGAAAGTTTATCTCCTGTCTCTCTTGGTGCGTGCGCTCTCGCTTGCTTTCGTGTTCTCTCTCTCTCTCTCTCTCTCTCTCTCTCTCTCTCTCACTTTCTCTCACTCACTCACTAACTCAAATTTTTAATGGTTAGTACATGGTACATCTTCCAAAGGTACTTTATGCTTGTCCTAAGCAAGCATACTGCTATTCTATTTTCTTGTCAGGAATGTTGTATATCACCTCATCTACCCTTTCTGTTCTGTTTTTATTGTGGAGTATTTTTGTTTTTTATCTTTTGTTTATAGCTACCTGGATCTCATATTATTTCGTGTGTCTGAATCTTAAGACATTTATGAGCTCTAAAGTTGCAGAGTCAGATTATATGTGATTTACATTGTTAATATTTTAAAAAATATTTATGACTATATCCCAACAGTTTTGATGTTGATTTAGATTTCCATCTACAGGATAGGGAAGTGCCTACTGCTCCCAGTATCCTCACAACACATGTTCTGTTGCCTTTCTTGACTTTCCAGTCTAATGAGGGAAAATGGCTTATAGGCCTTTTCAGAGTTGTCCTATGAGCTGTTGCTTGCAGGGGTTAAATTTGTAACAAGAATAAGCACATTAATTGGATGTCATTTTGTATGTTTTTTATTTTTGAAGGCTTTGGGATATCTTCATCTTTAAATCCAGCACCCTCAGCCTTCAAATTTGGTATCCCACCATCCTCTTCTGGACTTTCTCAAACTTTGACAAGCACTGGAAATTTTAAATTTGGAGATCAGGGAGGATTCAAATTAGGCACTTCATCTGACTCTGGGTCTACAAATACCATGAATACAAACTTTAAATTTTCTAAACCAACTGGAGATTTTAAATTTGGAGTGTTATCTGATTCTAAACCTGAAGAAATTAAAAACGACAGCAAGAACGATAATTTTCAGTTTGGATCTTCTTCTGGCTTAAGCAACCCAGCTTCTTCAGCTCCATTTCAGTTTGGGGTATCTACTCTTGGGCAACAAGAAAAGAAAGAGGAGCTGCCTAAATCTTCATCTGCAGGCTTTAGCTTTGGTGCAGGTGTTAATAACCCCCCTAATGCTGCTATTGACACCACAGTGACCTCAGAGAACAAGAGTGGCTTCAACTTTGGAACCGTAGACACTAAGAGTGTCTCAGTGACTCCTTTCACATACAAGACAACAGAAGCAAAGAAAGAAGATGCATCTGCTACCAAGGGTGGGTTCACATTTGGTAAAGTGGACTCTGCTTCTTTGCCATCTGCCTCAATGTTTGTTTTGGGAAGGACAGAGGAGAAACAGCAAGAACCTGTTACTTCTACTTCTCTGGTATTTGGAAAGAAAGCCGACAATGAGGAGCCAAAGTGTCAACCAGTATTTTCCTTTGGGAATTCAGAGCAAACCAAAGATGAGAGTTCCTCCAAGCCGACATTCAGTTTCAGCGTGGCAAAACCATCTGTGAAGGAGCCTGATCAGCTAGCCAAGGCTACTTTTGCATTTGGAAATCAAACCAATACAACAACTGGTAAATAGTAAAAGACCTTTTTTTTTTTTCCAAGTTGTATTTGATACCTTGACAAATGCAGGAAGTCAAGGAGTGGCTGCCAGAAAATAATGGAGAGTATTTGTTTCAAAGTTCTTAAGAGCTCACTCAGGCTTTCCTGTTTTAATTCAACCAAATTTCCATGATTCTGATGGAGTAACGTACAGATCTAATTTTGAGAAATACAGCTGTAATAGAAAGTACACAATGGGGCACGTTATATATGTCTTTCTGTTCTTTGGACATTTTATAATTAGAATTGATACATACTGTCAGGGAAAATGTTTTAAGTAAATTTTTATTTACAAGTTATGAATAATGAGTCATCAAACATAAGGAACATTGGCAGTGGATATAATTAAATGAAAGAAAACAGGAACATTTGAAAACTAAAATAGAGGTGGGCGAAAAACCCCATTAAAAGGAAGTCGGTTGACGTAAAACTGTTCAGTTGATGGTGTAGTGGGATGAACATTGTCTGGTCTGATTATTGTAATGAGGTTTCCCAGAAGAGTGTAAAGATGGACAGATGCATCTGTAATGTACTTTTGAAATTGAATTACTTAGATATTGTGAATGGTATAGGGAAACATTAGAAAATTTACAGAAAGATTTTCTGCATATAAAATAAGACACTGAGGCTGGAGAGATGGGTTCAGCAGTTATGGATACTGCTCTTTGAAGAGGACACAAGTTTTGAGTCCCAACACCTATTTTAGGTGGTTCACAACTGCCTATAATTCCAACTCCAGGGGTATTTGATGCCTACACACATTCAGGTAAAAATTAAATTTAAAAAGACTGTTTTCAGAATAAAAATGACTGAGCTGGACATTAATTCAGTGATAGAGAAAACATTCTTCCAAGGCTTGTGCAAAGCCCCGGGTTTGTTCTTCAGCACCCTATAAAACAGTGCCCTATAAATTAAATAACCTGAACCATTTTGTAACTAGAAAAATGATCAGACATAAAAGCAAAATGTAGCTATTTTCAGACATGCAAAGTTTGTAACTTTGATACTTTTTTTATTAAACACATTTGAATCACTCATTGAACCCACAAGTGGGAAATTCACATAACCATGAGCAGTTTTTTCATATTCTGTATTTGCTTGTAAATTTGAAAACAACCTACAAAAAAAAATAAGAATTAAAACTACTTACTATTTGAAATGGGGAAAAATGAAATATTGTAACCAGCTTTGATCATGAAATCTTACCATCTATAGAAAGCAGTTGCCCATCCCATCTATTGTATGGCATTGGAGCTGAAATACTGAGAAAGTAGAAAAAGAAGTTTATTTCAGGTGGTATAAATTCATGATTATCATAGAAATTAGAAGCCTTTGGGGGTTGGGGGCTTCAAGATAGGGTTTCTCTGTATAGCCCTGGCTGTCCTGGAACTCACTCTGTAGACTAGGCTGGCACTGAACTCAGAAATTCACCTGTCTATGCCTCCCAAGTGCTGGGATTAAAGGCGTGTGCCACCACTGCCTGGCATCAGCTTTTCTTAAAGTCACCAATCATAAACAAGTCCTGTGTTTTCTAAGCTTTCTAATTTATTTATGTATATGAGTACACTGTAGCTGTACAGATGGTTGTGGGTCATCATGTGGTTGCTGGGAATTGAATTCAGGACCTCTGCTCGCTCCAGCCCAAAGATTTATTATTATATCTAAGTACATTTGTAGCTGTCTTTAAACATACCAGAAGAGGGCGTCAGATCTCATTATGGATGGTTGTGAGCCACCATGTGGTTGCTGGGATTTGAACTCAGGACCTTTGGAAAGTGCAGTCAGTGCTCTTAACTGCTGAGCCATCTCACCAGCCCTGCTTTTTAATTTATAATGACTGCAGTGATAAATAAATGTAAGAGCATAGAAAAGAAAACAAACTCATTCCTGGGGGAAAACATTTCTTCTGTCTCCTTCATTTCAGTTCTTAGTTTCTGTGGATTTTGTCAAGCTCTAGGCTGCTTATGAAATTTGTAGGGAAAGTAAGTGCACAGGAATGTACGAAGAAAGGCAGGCACTAACTAACAGTCTAATAATAAAATGACAGTCCCCAAGTAGGGAAATATGTATACATTAGGAAATTTAGGGTGCCACCATGGTGACATTGTGTGTTAGTTAGCAGGAGTTAGCAGATGCTCAAGTCCAGTCAGTATGATGAGATGTTGATTTGTTCATGTGAATAAATTGAAGTCAGGGTGCTGCTACTGTAATGTGACATAAACCGCAGCACAGTCAGACACATAGAAATGTACCCAGCTTCTACTATGTGATTTGGTTTCTAAATACAATATCAAGATAGATTTGGATGTGAGGCAGCGTGTATTTTCCATTAAATTTATGCACATAGTAACAGGACTTTATATTTGAAAGCTAAATAATAATGAGAAAACTCATACACCATAAAAGATAAGTACTTTTGACATTTTAAAGAATTGATGTTTATTTGAAGAGACTGTATAAAAATAATCTTAGTTTATGTTATAGGAACTTTTTTTTAGGCGATTTGTTCCTTTAGGATTTATGTTTCTCAATTGTTGTTTTGCAGATCAAGGTGCAGCAAAGCCAGTTTTTAGCTTCTTGAACAGCAGTTCCTCTAGTTCAAGTGCACCGGCCACTTCATCCAGTGGTGGCATATTTGGTAGTTCCACCTCTTCCTCCAACCCACCTGTGGCAGCCTTTGTGTTTGGACAGGCCAGCAATCCTGTCGGCAGCTCTGCCTTTGGTAACTCTGCCGAATCCAGTACATCTCAGTCTTTGCTATTTCCTCAAGATAGCAAGCCAGCCACCACGTCCAGCACTGCCTCAGCTGCCTCTCCATTTGTATTTGGAACAGGAGCCAGTAGTAATAGTACTGTATCTTCTGGGTTCACTTTTGGGGCTACAACCACGTCAAGCTCTTCAGGTACTTTTGTGTTAGGAGGGAAAAATAGGTTTTGTAGTTGAATTGGCTTTGCTGAATTGCCAGTTGCAGTGTGCTTCCAAATCATTTAAGTTTTCACCTGTGGAGAAATGTGCACTTTTAGGTTGAACAGTATTTTCTAATTTTAGGAAGAATATATAACATTTCCAAGTTGCCTTTTTGAAATGTCAAATTTATAAGCCACCAAATAGTGATCGTATGGGATGTGTGTTTATACAGTGATTCATAGTGAGTCTTTGAGATACATCATTTTAGAAAAAGTTGTTGAGCCTAAGCTACTGAGTTCCAGGCCAGCCCAAGGAATAATATAAGACCTTATGTGAGCACACCTTTCTTACTAGTAAAAGATTGTTGGTTGCAAAGGTGGAAAGTTGTAATTGAAATTTTTGTTAAGCCTAGTGTATGTTTAGTAAATAGTGGCATTGTTCTGATCTAAGTGTAATCAAGATAAGAGTGTGAAAGTGGCTTGAAATTTGTGGATTTTCAGAGGTTTCTCAAGGGTTATCTTACTATAAATCTCAATGTTCACTTCTTGGCCTCCAGGATCCTCCTTTGTATTTGGCACTGGACATTCAGCACCATCTGCCAGTCCAGCATTTGGTGCTAACCAGACTCCTACATTTGGACAAAGTCAAGGTGCCAGCCAGCCTAACCCTCCAAGCTTTGGCTCTATATCATCTTCAACAGCATTATTTTCTGCTGGTTCTCAGCCTGTACCACCACCTACATTTGGGACAGTGTCAAGTAGCAGCCAACCTCCTGTGTTTGGACAGCAGCCTAGTCAGACTGCATTTGGCTCTGGGACAGCCAATGCCAGTAAGTTTGTTTGTACTTGATATCTATACTTACAGTCTGGTGTCTTAAAATAGAATTTTTTCTTTGTACTTTGAAACTATGTGTATGTTTTAATTTTTAATGTCTTTATTGTGGTGTTTCACACTTACCAATAAACATTGCAGAGTTTCAGTCAACTGTATTTGATGGCATTAAACTATATTTAAAATGTTTCTTACTCTGATTTAGGTATAGGTTGTGTTCAACCCCGTTTCACTCTAGGCTGCTGTGGAGTGGTAATATTTGATTTGAGTTTCCTTTGGGAAGTTAGACTTTATGCTGAGTTCTCACAGCATGTGGATAATGCTGCTAGCCTTCCCTCTGTATATCTTATCTTATACCTCTGTATATCTTAGGTGTTATGACTTTTGAAATGCAACTGATTTAGCACTATATTTTAATGCTGTGTTCTTTCAAAATTGACTATCATTCAAATAGAAATATGGACTCACAAAAGATCACAAGATTCCATGAGAGAGTGTAAGCTTGGCTATGTGTACAGACAGCTGGAGGCCATGTGTGATCAGAGGCTATTCTAATCACAGTGTTCTTTGGTCACTCTAATGGTGACCACTGTTCTCTGTCCATTGGACTCTAATGTTTACTGATACCTCTAGAAAATAAAATTTTGCCTGATACTTATAAGTAGGCTCTTGCTGTTATACAACCTTGCTTCTTTACCTCTTGCAGAGTGAGTCACTGAATGGCAGCCTATCCATTTGCCTGTATTTGAGTTAGTTTTGGTTAGGAAATGCTGTCTTGCACGTTACTGAGTTGAGGATACTGATCTTTGGGAGAGTAAATGTTTTTCTCTTGGTCATGTATTCTGCTGTGGATTCACTGAATGGAAAGCTATGCCTCATACTTTAGAAGTTACTTTATTACAAACTTCTCTGGCTGGTATACACCATATGCTGTCACTGCTGGATGATAATTCTCTTATTGTGGATACTATGCATGTTCCATTTTTGTGAATTCTTTTGTTAAGTATTTTGTCCCTTAGTTTTGTTTCATTATTGGTTTGAAAGGTTCATCTTCTATTCTTGTGTTTGTATTTAGCCATGTGTACTCCAAAATCCCTCCTGTTTTGTGGCAGCTCTAGTCTGGCCTGTAGACCTAGACTGGCCTTGAACTCAGAGATTCTTTACTCTCTCTCTGCATCCTGAGTGCTGGGACTAAGGTGTGCTCCACCATGCCTGGCTAAGGTTTTAATTCTACCCATGATTAGTATGTCCAGGTCAGAGTCAATCCTAAATAACATTTTGTGTCATTAATGGAATATTTCTGCTTAATTTGTATAGGTTCAGTTTTCCAATTTGGTAGCAGCACTACAAATTTCAACTTCACAAACAATAATCCATCAGGAGTGTTCACATTTGGTGCAAGTCCCAGCACGCCTGCAGCCTCAACCCAGCCCTCAGGTTCAGGGGGCTTTCCATTCAGCCAGTCTTCAGCATCATTTACAGTGGGGTAAGATTATTTCATTGAGTATTTACATTGGTAAAGGCTTGTATCTATTTTTAAAAGTAAATCAGGATGCAGTAATATAGTTTGGATAATAGTGTTACCCAGTATCAGTTTATGACATTGTAAATTGGAGGGTTTATATTAAAATCTGAGACAAAAGGAGCAAGTTACAACATTTTCCTCTCCACTTTGTTGTTGGTCATTTTAAATGATATGAGTGAGTCCTCTCTTTGTCTTGGGCGTTGTGTCACATTGTAATGTTTTATTTTTCACAGGTCAAATGGGAAAAATATGTTCTCTTCTTCTGGAACTTCAGTTTCTGGTCGCAAGATAAAGACTGCTGTTAGACGCAGGAAATAAAGGTCACAAAGGTGTTATACCCAACAGTTTTATCAACAGCTGGTGCCCTGCTTTTTCTCATACTGGATTGTACTACATGCTGGGCTTATCTGAAGTCAGATCTGCCTAAGGACTTCTTTAATTTTGGAATTGTCCTCTTTTCTTTATGGAAGTCCTGTCCCCATAACCCATTCTCTTTTGAAAATAATAGCTAGACTGGTGACTGACTGATTCTTCAGCAGAAACATTTTATGATCCAGCACATTATTCACTGATTGGCATAGTCTGGCTGTACCCAGGAATAGAGCCTGCACGGTGAATGGCTTTGTATAGAACCTGTCTGCACTGCTATGTGCATTGATGCGTTAATGGAGTGCATTGAAATTGTAATTATATCTGGGGAATTCTGTATAGATTAGAATCCTGTATAGATTAGAGGACATTGAAATGAATGATTTCTATGCGGAGTTTGTGGTGGTGTATGTGTGAAGTGAGTTGGATGTATTGTGCACAGAAAAATTCTGATAGAGAAAACCTGATTAAAGAATGGTCCATCCCAAGGACTTGTTAGATCTAGTTCATTCTCCACTTAATAAGTATATGCTATTTCTATATTTTCATTCTATTGACTGTCTTGCCTTTTTCATTATTTTATTATGAGACTTCTGTAAATACAATTTTGTTTCTGTACTTTTTTGGCATAACATAAATCTGTGAACTTGAAATTTTAATTTTATGTTAGACATATTTTTGTTGTTTGTTTAGTCTTGTCTCAGATTTTATTATGTAAATCTCATTATTCAAAGTTGCCTAAATCCATTTGGAAATCTTTAAAAAAAATTGGGGATTCTTAAAGTTGAATTTATTGGCTTTTCTGATCCAGTTTTGTTTGGACCAAAAACCAGTATTGTACAAAGTATTAAGCATATATTTTTATATTTACTGAAATGGACTGTGGTGACTTTGGATAATAAGGAAAAAGTTTAATATTAAAGCCATGTTTATTACAGTATAATTAACATGTTAAACCATGGGATAAATGCCATCAATAAAACTTTATGAAGCAAGTTTTGTTAACAGTTTTCATAGTGAAGGCACACAATATTAATGGGAAGGGTGGTTGATTAGAAACCCCAAAGGGTATGTATCAGGTAAGGCCCAAGAGTTACTGAGTTTGCAGAACACAGAAGAGCCCCTCCCTTTTGCCTGATGCTGTCTTTACTTAATTTGCACGAATATTTTCCCTTTAAATTTTGAAAATAAACGTACAACCCTTTCTGTTTGTACTTCTAGCTTCCTTACTAGGGGCCTAGACAGTGTTTCTTGCTCACATTATTGGAGATAATATGCCTCAGGCATTTTCAACAGTTTATAAAACTAATGGGCTTTTTACTACGTTACCTGTATGACTAGACGTTTAGCTCACTTAAAGTCCAGGAAAGAACTTGGAGCAGCACTTTACACTTTTGTCCTTAATTAGGATCGGCATTTGTTAGTTTGTGTTTAATTTGCCAACTTCAGGCTGGTTGAATTTACATTGAGAATTTCTATTGCTTTGTCCTTATGAAAAGACGTTTTTCTTACTATCTTAGGCTATCATCACATTGATTTGAGGGTAGAGCTTTTTGTGTTTCTAATATTTTATTTAATAATCTATACCTGACACTTAGCCTTGTTTGGAGTCTGGTGAATGCTGGTAGAAAATACTGGAAACCTGTCTTACCAACCTTGTAGGCCATTCCTTAGCCATTTTCTATGTCCAAATAATTGGAGCTTAATAGGGCATATCCCTTTTCTGTAAAATGTGTAGAAAATAATTTTGCTTCATTTTAGTATTCCTTTGTGTGTGCTCATGTTTAGAGTAGGTTGGTTTATATTAAAATTGGCAACTTTTTGGTTCTCCAGTGTCTGTAAAACTATTCAGGTTTTGAGACTTGATTCTTGGGCATACTTCTAGTTTCCTTGCTAGGTGCATGTGGCTCCCCAGTCATGGTGGCAGGTCTATCTCTTGGCCTCATTGGATTGAGTGGGCTTGAGAGTGCTTACTAGTAGAATGTATAAATGTATGTTCTAGGATGTATCCTCAGATTGACAGGCTGGTTTTGGATAGTAGCAAGACTGCATCATTACAGGTCCCTCAAGTCACTTAATGCTGTCAGGTCTGGGATGTCATTTTAAGCATTAAGTGCTAGTTTATAACTATCATTTTACCACTTGAAGTAAAACTATTAAAAATAACAGTAAAGATTTAGCCTAGGAAGAATGTTTTCATGGTTAGCATATCCTTCCCAGGGCTCATATAAACTTGAAATTCAATTGAAATCATTGAGGGTAAGAACTGATACGACACGTGATTTAAAGGCCAAGAAGTGATTCAGCAGAAATTTTATACAGGGTAGTTTGTTTAATGGAAACTAATTTGCTATAGTAACACTGAGAAATAAGGATGTTGTAGATCTTATAGATAGCAACTATATGACCAAGTTAGTCATAACCCTCATTTGTTTGTAATATGGAGTAGAATTCCCTACCCCCTTGACTCTTATTTCTCTTAAAATCCTCTGTAGCCCCCAAATATGTAGTTGGTAGCTTGGCTTAGACTAGAAAATTGTCCAGAGCAGCACTCAGGTCAGGCTGCATTTAAATGAAGTTTGTACACACGTGGTTTAATTCCTAAAGAATAAGATCTTACACTGTAGTCTCGGCTGGCATTAGATTTGCAGCAGTATTCTTACGTCAGCCTCTTTACTGGCTTTACACAGTTAATATTACCACACTCAGATAACTTCCCTTGAGGAAAGGCAGTGCACTATGGACTGGTTTATAAAGGCTTTTCCCACTGAGTTAAAATTTAGTCATCTGATGTTGTAATGGGTAATCACAGCTCTAAGTGAATTTAACATGCAGCTGAGCTCATGAGCAGGTAGTTTGTACTTAGGTATTTGGTTTTACATATGCTAGGCAAAGTAAGTGTTCTATCACTGAACAAAGCTCCAGTCCTATTAAAAGAACATGGTTTAATACACTGCTGTAGCTGTAGAAATAGGCACAGACAACACTGTGGACATTGACATAAGTATTTATTGAGACACAAAATACAAACTGGTGACATACAAATATTAAAATAGAATGCTGTTTTATTTATAGGTGGGCCAGTAGATACTGTTTTCAGGGCAAGCCATACTATAGTGAACTATAAGGAAATCTACAAATACCAGCCAAAATGAGGACCTTCACCCAGGCACAAGTAAGGACTTTGGTCTTTGGTTATGTAGATGGTAGATGGCAAGGAGCTGAACCAGTACTTGTCAGAGTTTAGGAATACTGTTAATCTAGGCATCATCCTCAAAGAGATAGAGAAAGTTTAATGCCCCATCTTCCTTCATTCAGAAGCCTAAGTTGCAAATGGAAAATTTCAACTCCTTCCCTGTGCCAGAAACAGGTGTGTAAATTGTTTCATCACTGATGTGAACATGTTAAAAGGCTTTTAAAGATCCTTTGAAGACTCATTGTTGAGGCATGGGCAACTAGGTAAATGCTTTGTAGGCAGAATCAAGCAATGAACACTGTCAAGTAAACGGCATGTGTTTATGGTCACAAAGAATACTCAGTAAGGTTTGTCATTGTGCTGTTACCTACTTCCAAGATCATTCTCAGTGATGAGTATTGACTTTCTCATTGCCAGTTGTTTAGACTGAATGGCAATGCAGCAACAAGACTCCAGTCCCAAGGCTTCAGCTTAGGGCATGCTCATTAAAGATCTTCATTTCTGAACTTCATTTTGCCCTTTTAGGATACAGCTTCAGCATGAGAATTACACTTTGACAGAGATTAGTATTTTTGTAAATGAATACACATGTTCTTTGAAGGAGGCTGTAAAAAATGTGCCAGATTCCCTTTTCTCCTTATAACAGATTGAGGTTCTATTGTGGAGGCAAAGCAATACTTTATCTTACATCCTATATGGCACAACTTGAATCCACAGCTGGATCTAAAGAAAACTATAACAAATTTTAACTACTTGTTTATTTTACTGTATAAATAAAAATATCCTCAGTGAAAACTTCAGAAACAATAATCAAATACTCCAGAGCTGTGTGGGTGAAGCACATTTCAACTTGAATTCTTTCATCAGTGGCCAGTGTCCACACCAGCTTCCTGCTTTGTAGTGTAAGAGTTTGAAGAGCTTTAAAATCCTGCCAGAGCCACAAGCACATGCTCTATGTACTGCTCTTGACAAATAATAGGCTTTTTGTGAAGTTGTATTTAAATAAAACTATTTTTGAGAAACCATGGTTGATGAACAATGACCTCTTAGGAGATTCTTAAAGTATCTGTAGACATTAAATGCATTTTCACAGTTTTAAATAAATGTCAAAGAATAGCCCACTGAAGGTTGATACATTAATGACAGCGCATGGCTTGCTCTTGCTATTTAAAACCCAGGAACAAAGATTGCTTGTGCAATATGATTTAGTGTTTCTCGGGAAAATCCTATACAAGAATGAGTAAGAAGTAAAGTTTTAAGCTAACATTTTGGTACAGCTAGTAACTCACAAGAAAAGCACACAGGCATAAACCCAATGTTTCACCAATAGAGCAAAGTACAATGACATTACACAAAGTTTTTGCTTTAACATTCCCACTCTCTCCAAATTTCATCTCTTAACAGGCCAAAATGAGCTTAGAGAAGCTAGAATAAAGTCTGAAGATGATATGCTGCCTTGCTTTAGAGAGAACAATTCATAATAGGAAAACTGCTAATATTTCACAGGCTGCTAGTATTTAAGTTATTCACAAAATACACTCTTAACACCTTGATGTTTTTTGACAGTTTTGGAACTGTATAGAATAGAGAAGTGCCTTAGGAATTTACTGTGCATGAATAGAGTCTACAGGTACATTCAGAACACTGGAGAGCACATACTAGGAATGTTTGGTGGATATTCCTCCTGCATATTTATAGTTGGATTTTTGAGCACATGAATTCTAAGCTGAATTTATAATGAAAATTCCTCACTCCCACCCCACCCCCTACAGAAGGCAATCATTAACTTACCTTTTTAAAATATCAATGATATGACTCAGTACATTTTCATCATCTTGAAAATCTTGCCTCCAAATACATAAGCAGTAAGAAGCTGAAATATCCCACCACTACTGCAGCAAACTCTAGAATATCCTTGAAGTGTGGGTTGAAGGGACTCCTAGGCCTTCCTCACTAGCCCTTTCCTCCCAACACCTGCCATGGAGTAAGTAGGTTGTTGAGTTGATGCTCTTTTTCAATGCTCACAAAAAGCAGCTTTAATAATAAGAAGAGTTGTGGGAGTTCTATAGGTGTTTATAAAACACAATTGGATATTTTTCAATTACTCTAGAATAAGTCAAAATTAAAATTTTAAAGTTTGATTTAGAGAATTTAAAGCTGAAAATACTTCCAGCAAATTCTGGTTATCTTAAATGTTTAAGTATGTATTTGCCTATATTGATTATGGTACTATTTGCTTTGTTTCCTATAAGAATTGTTTTAACACTTAAATTTAATAGTTTTTCCTCCTGGAAAAGTTCCTTGACATTCAAGTACAGTCAACACTTTCAGAACAGCCCCCTGCATCACACTAGAGTGACTGCTTTAATTTTTAAATCATCAATTAATGTAACCCAGAGATAATGATGGTCTTGATACATAATTTAGTCTTGTCATTATTCCTAAGAGTGGAATTCAGGGTTCTGGGGCATCATCTGACCCCATTTCTTTTTACCACAATGGTTCCTGCTACAATGTCATAGGCTGTTCGATTATGCTGAAAAAACAGCAGTGTGATGAAAGCAGGGAAAAAAGAAGCAATAGAAAAATTCTTGATCAAAGCTCGTATGGTGGACCTAAAGGAAACAAGCAGAAGTAGAAGTCAGGCTGTATCAGTCATGGCTGACTAGATATCTTGTCCATGTCTACAGCATTCAGAGCATGGTTAAATCTTTCCTGACGTGTTTTCAAACAATATAGTTGAACTACCTGTTCTATTCTAAAGAACGCTACATAGAACACTAGAGCTTTGATATGCATGGCAGTTAGGAACATCTAAGAACACCAATGAGGAAACAGTTTAACAATATGTTCTATTTTGTCGGAAGAAAAGAACATCTCTTTGCTTACCTTTTCCATAGTCATGGATTCTATGGGCTTTTAGAATCTTCTGAACTGAGTGTGCTTACTGTAGTCCTACTTTCTATCTTACTGGAAACAATCAGTTCCTGCATGTGCTCCAGTAATTAAAAGAAGTCCTAAGAAGCTTTCAGCAGCAGCTCAAAATAGAGAATCACCCTACAATGCTATATTCCTGCCTGTCAGTGGCTAACTCTGGACTCTGAATCCACAACTGTGAAAATGAAGTCAAAATGCTATGTTAAGTTACTAAAGTGCTTGGTACCTCAAAAATGCTCAATAAACATTAACCACATTGACTTATTAAAAGAAACAGAATTAAAACACCAAAGTTATAAGGCAGTCGGCATATGTCAGCAAAATCTAGCCTGAATTATTCCTGTAACGTTTATAGCTAATTCTGTTTGATATAACGGATCACTGTTCACTCACCTCCCCAGCTTCCATCACCACTGCACCCTCAGTGGAACTGCACGCCAAGGCCAGCATTGAACTATGGCATTAGCTGGAGGCAGTGCACCTCTGGATCAAGATTGTGGTATTTTATAAAGTAGCTCGAGACCAGGTAGTCCACAGGGCCAGAGAAGAAAACTAGGCAGAGCACTGAGAACACCCAAATATCTTATCATTGTGACATATTTCATAAAAATCATTTTGAAAATGTATGTCATAGGGTAGCAATGGAAAGACGGGCTCATAAACTTCCATCTAAGTCAATATGATTACAGTGATGAAAATATTTAAAAAAAAACCACTGTATCAGACCTGTAATTTTTGGCATATTGAACACAATCTTGTGCCACTTAATACAGGATGGAAATGGATAAAAGAGCCAGAGAATGCAAAAAATCAGTTCACTTTCACAAACTTGAAAAATAACAAGAAGAAGCAGAAGATGACAGCTACAATTTCTTTTCTGTAAAGTAGATTAAGCAAAGGACTTACGTTGTGATGCTAACATTTGAGGAAGGAATCACTAAAACCCGACTTGGAGCAATGAGTACTGATGTATCACATGTTACAACTCGAAGTCCTAGCAGGAACTTTCCTGGTGTAGCTCCCCCTGCTCCCCAAATGCAAATTATCTAAGAAAAAAAGGATAATTGAAAATAATTTACTATGCCAATTTTAAAGAGTTTTAAACATTTTTCTTTTTTTAAAAAAGGTTTGTTTATTTATTATATCCAAGTACACCGTAGCTCTCTTAAGACACTCCAGGAGAGGGCGTCAGATCCCATTACAGATGGTTGTGAGTCACCATGTGGTTGCTGGGATTTGAACTCAAGTCCTTCAGAAGAGCAGTCAGTGCTCTTAACTGCTGAGCCATCTCTCCAGCCCTAAACGTTTTTTTTCTAATGTTACTTCTTGCTTTGTAAGAATGACATGTTGGGGCTGGTGAGATGGCTCAGCGGGTAAGAGCACCGACTGCTTTACCAAAGGTCCTGAGTTCAAATCCCAGCAACCACATGGTGGCTCACAACCATCCATAATGAGATCTGACACCCTCTCGTGGTGCTGTCTGAAGACAGCAACAGTGTACCTACATATAACAATAAATAAATAATCTAAATAAATACATCTTTAAAAAAAAAAAGAATGACATGTTGGAGGGCCAGGTATTCTATGTAATTAGAATACTAGAAACTTAACCATTTAAGCTGGCTTAGCACATGCCATCTCGGAACTCCAGAGACTGGAAAGATGATTGGCAAGTTTGAAATCGAGCCAGGTTACATTTGAGACCCTGTCTCAGCAAACAAAACACTATATAAAGGCTGGATCTGATGGCACAAGATCTGCCATCCCAACTACTTATTGGGTAAGCTGAGATGCAAGAAGTCCAACTACTTTCAAGATCTGCCATCAGAACTCACTGACATTTTCAAAAAGAAGAGAGGATTGGATATAGAGCAATGGGCTTGCTTGCTTACTTACACACACACACACACACACACACACACACACGGCCATAATATATATATATATTTGAACCAAATATGCTTGCGAATGAAATTTTATTTCTAAAAATGAAATGTATAACAAGGCATCTTTTTCCCAAAATTTAGCATTTAGGACCTTTTTTTTTAACTTGAAAATGTTAATTTCAAAAACTACGAAAAAAAAACCTACAAAGAAATTTGTAACTTGTCATTTCTTTTCCTAAGTAGATAGTTTAAAATATCATTAAAACAGTTATTTGCTCCAGTCAGCAGCTTACCTCATAGAAACAAACTAACAACCTGTATATAAGCGCCACAACCATCATTTTCTGCAGGTCTTCCATTGATGTGTCTTCATCAATCTCTTCTATTATATAGTGCATGGCAAACTTAGAGATGTCCCTGCACAAAAAGAAGGGATTGAGGCTATAAGGAATTAGTTCCTAGGTCAGTTGTACTATTTTCCCATAATTAGGTCATAAAATTTTGATGAGATTTTATGTTGTTAGGTTCTCACTAACAAAGTGCACAGAATATCCGTTACTTTATTCAAAAAATAACAATAAATACCTAAGTAAATAAAAGCAAAAGCATGGTTCCGATCGTGGGGTGGTATGTTACTCAGTGGTAGAGCACTGCAGAGCACATAAGATGCCAGCCCCGATGATATGACAATGACTGGTCTGTAAACTCAAATTTAATTGGGAAACCTCAATTAAGAAAATGCCTCTATCAGATTGGCCTGTAGGCAACTCTGAGTGGCATTTTCTTGATTAATGATTGATGTGGGACGGGCCTAGCACACTGTGGGTGGTGCCACCCCTGCGCTGCTGGTCCTGGGTGCTATAAGAAAAGCAGGCTGAGCAAGCCATGAAGAGCAGCATTTTTCCATGGCCTCTGAATCAGTTCCTGTCTCCAGGTTCCTGTCCTGACTTCCCTCACTGATGGACTAGAAGCTGTAAGAAGGAATAAATCCTTTCCTTTCAAAGTTGCTTTTGATTATGGTGTTTATCAGGCATTAGAGGGGAGACTAGCACAGCAAGGGGATACTAAAAGTTTCAGCTTTCACTGAGATTCTAACCTAGCAAGGAAAACAGAACAAAAAAGTAGCCTCAGAAATGACTTTTTGGTTTTTCGAGACAGGGTTTCTCTGTATAGCCCTGGCTGTCCTGGAATTCACTCTGTAGACCAGGCTGGTCTTGAACTCAAATCTCCCTGCCTCTGCCTCCCAAAGGCTTGTGCCACCACTGCCTGGCCAGAAATGACATTTCTAAGTGCACAATACAATACAAAGAATGCAGAGAAGCCAGCCAGACTAAGAATCTGGAAGAAGCTCCAGGCAGGAGAGAAAGCCTTGAGGCAAGTGATAGTGCTCAATTTCACCATGTGAGGAGACTGTGATTAAGAATGTGGACATCTGTTAAACCATGTGATGAAATTCAGACTTTATCTTGTCAATAGAAACTACAGCAGACTGTTAAGGCTGGAGAGGTCAAGTTCTGCAACTTTCTTCAGACCTCCAAATAAATGCAAAAAATAAAGGCTGTGTTAGTGGACAGGTAGGGGCCCGGTTTAACACCACTTTGTATCTTGACTTTCCTATCTCCTTTTCAATTCTGACATTGTCTCATATATGCAAATTAGTGTCTCATAGAAAATGCTTAGCAATTAGGATCAGACATTATCCTAAGACTTGAGTTTCTTAAGTAAATGCCATACTTTGCATTGGAATTTGCTCAAATGAAAGCAACCCCACTAAGATTGATTACTGAGTCTACTACTACAAGGCTCTTTGTGCTTTGAAAATGTGTTTGTATATGTGTACAAATGTATGCCTTGTGTGCAGAAGTGGAGGCTGGAGCTGGAGTTAAAAAGTAGTGATGAGCTGCCTGACATGGGAACTGAACTTGGAACCTCTGGACAGGTAGTGGGTACTCAACCATTGAATATCTATCCAGCCCCTTTGTGCTTTCATGGCAGAGACTTTATAGGCCAATAAGAAGGAAACTAATACATTCCTGGGCCAAGAGAATGGTTAATAGAAACAAGCTAGGTCTGAAGACTCCTTTTACCTATTAAAATCTTTGAGATAGGATTTAACTAACCCTGGCTGGCCTTGACCTCACTGGGATCTGCCCGCCTCTGCCTCCTGAGTGCTGGAATTAAAGGAGTGTGCCACCAATGCCTCACTCCTTTTACCTTTTTCCCACAGATCTTAAACACCATGTTGAGGTTCCTCTTTTGTTTCTTTCTTAAAACCAACAAGGGGCTTGTGATAGCCCAGTGGGTAAAGTGCTTATGTGAGGACCTGAGTGGGTCCCTAGAACCCATCGAAAACCCAGGACACCTATATACCTATGTAGCCTTGGGAGGGAGGACCAGTGGATCTTCAGGACTTGATGGCCAGCCAGTCCAGCTGAAATGGCAAGCTCCAGGTTAAATGAGAGACCCTACCTCAAAAAAATATAGAAGAGAGTAGAAGACACCCAAAGCAGACCTCTTGGCTACACATAAACACATTTATAAACAACAAATAAGGAAACAAATACAACTGGTAAAGACTCGTAGAGAAACCTTGGTCTTGGACGTCCATCTGGTCCCCACGAGCATGTATAGAATTTACAAGACAAGATACCTAGGCAGCAGCTCCAAAGTAAGGTTTCTTAACTTACTTTATCCCACTGAGATGCATGATGCTCAAGACAATGGTTGCTTTTATAAAGAAGAGAATAAAGAAGTCCACCATCTCTGCCATAAATCTGTGGGCCAAGGATGGAATGACATACTCTCTACCTGTAAATTGGGAAGAAAAAATGAACCAATCACTCACACAAGTTTAAGAACCAAGCCAGATAATGAAGGGGCAAAGTAAAGTCAAGGTCCAACTTAACTTTTAAAAATTAGTTTTGCATCAGCCAATGGCAATGATCCCATCAAGAGAACATGTTTCTAAAGTAATGAGCTGGACGTGGTGAGCTATGCCAGTAATCCCATCATTCTGCCTCCAGACTCAGAAGAGTGGCTGCAAATTTTCCTACAGTTTGCTAAGACTCTAGTTACTACACATCATTTACTAGAGATATTCAAGATCAACAGGCTTGAGCCCAGTCAAAGCTCTACTCCCGTAACCATGTCAACCACCTTTCAGTTCCACTGTCTTTACACAGCCCAAGTCTTGGTGATTTCTAGTATTCTAATCTCAATCCTCCAACAGTGGGCTTGCCACCTAAATTTCGCTTTGGATCTGTGCAGAGCCTAGACTTTACCGAGAGGATGGTCTGATAAGCATAGGTCTCTACACCCAAGAAGGGCTAGTGTCAGGAATAAGGGAATCTACTGGTAGTGCCAGGTCTTCGCTTAAGAACAATCAGCATTGTCTCACAGTGTGTTTTTAGAATTTAGGGTCTGGGCAAACCATAACCGACGTCTGTGGAAATTGTCAACGGTGGTAGCAGCTCCCCAGTTACATATTTCAAAAGCGAGCATACTTGCCCAATGATCCTTCAAAAGACCCCTCTGGCTAGCACAGGCCAGTCTCATTGCAAGTTTGAGGCTAGCCTGGCCTATATACTGAGGCAAGAGCACAGGCCTCTTATATCCTACCCACCCACGCCAACCCCCTGTTCTCACCTGCCTGCCGCCCGGTGTCGCTCGCCGTCCGCGCAGGGGCTGCAGAGCCCACCCTGGTCACAGGGGCCGCCCGGGCAGATGCCTGCACGTGCGGGGCCCGGGCCGTGAGGCCCGCGACGGCCGTCGGGGTGGCGCCGCCCGTGGCCGCCCCCGGCCCAGGCCCCGCGGCGCTCAGGAAGTAGAAGGGGTTGTAGTACGCCAGCTGCGGCGGCGGCGGAGGGGGCGGCTGGGGCGGCGGGGGCACTGCGGGCTGCGGGGCGGCTGGCGGCGGGCCGCAGTAGGTGGGGAGGGCGGCCAGGCCGCTGTGCCAGGTGAGGTAGCCGCAGTAGGACTGCCAGAGCCATTCGTGCACCTGCCGCGAGTACTCGCGCGCGCTCAGCCGCCCCGGGGCGTCCGACGCCTCGCAGCCCCCGGGCTCCTGAGGCTCTGCGCCCGCGTCCCGGCGCTTGCGGAGCTCGCACTGCTGCTGCGGCTCCGGCTTGGAGACGGCCGAGGCGACGGTCGGGGGCCGGGGGGCGGCGTTGGCGGCGGCGGGAGAGCCTGGCCCGGAAGGGACCTGCTCGCGGTCCCCGCCACCGCCGTCCTGCCCCGGAGGGCGGCTCCGGGCTTCCTCGGGTCCCTCTGCCATCGTCGCCCCGGGGGCACCCTCCGCGCTGCCTGTCACTGCGCCGTCGCCCGCCCTCGTCAGCCCCTCCCCAACCGCTCGGTCGCCACCACAGCAGCAGCGGGCGTCAACAATCCGCCTCCGGAAGCGGAAACCCCGCCTCTTCGGCGCGTTTGTCGTGGGGTGCCGGGCGGGCGGTGGGGTTATTTTGTGAGTGGTTCCTGGTTACGCGACGTCTCTCTGGGTCCTCTGTGGTAGGTTTTAATCGGAAACTGTGGCATATTCGCTAACGTAACGCTTCGCGGCGTAGCATGACAACGTGTGCGATGCTGAGTACGTGTTCCTGGACACCGTGAACGCACCCATGTCGGCTACGTCTGTGAGACATTCGGCATCACTCTTGAGAATTCTAATGAACTCCATTACCAAGGCCCCTTGAGAAGATCCTGTGGGGTTACAGCATGATTGTCCCTTGCGAAACTGCGTCTGACTCACCAGAATTTCCAAGAGGGCCCAGTCCTCCAAGCACAGTGACTGTTTCTTTCTTAGCACCTGTGTATGGTTTCATCTTTTCATCTCTATGCAGCCTCTCAGATACTGGCTGTCCTGAAACTCATTCTGTAGACCAGGCTGGCCTCAAACTCACAGAGATCTTCCTGTCGCTGTCTCCTGAGTGCTGGGATAAAAGGCTTGTGCCATCACTGCCAGGTTGCAGCCCATATTCTTAAACTGTGCTGGGAAAAGAATCATGATGACTTAGTGTCAAAGTTAGTTTATTCACAGGAGAAAGGACATGGGGAACAAGTGTGGCCACTCAGGAATGCTGCACCCAATGGCTTCACTATAATAATAGCAGGGGAGTGACTTGGGGAATTTGCCATTACTTTGTTAAAGCACTTGATCTATAAAGTTGAGAGAAAAATGTGTGGCTATAGAAGAGGCAATACTCAGACCCCGACTTCTCAAGACAAAGGGGATTTTATTACCCTATAGGGGACCAGCAGGGGTTGGGGCGGGGCTGTCTCTGGATCTGGCAAAGACAGCAGTAGGTGTCTCTGCAGGAGTGATTTATTTTTTTATTTTTTTAAGGAGAAAAGGGGAAATCTGTGCTAGAACAAGTTGTCAATTGCCTAATGGACATATCAGCCAGTGTAGCTGAATGATGAATTTTGATTGCTGGACATGGTGTTTAAGTAAGGCATAAAGAAGTAGTCAAATCAGGGAATGGACCCTGGTGGCTATCTTTAGGAGTGTAATCTAGCGGTTTAGTAAAGGAGAGGGAGAGGGCAAGACCTGCAGGTGCCGTGCTTACAACACTTGGGCCTGTTAGAGAGCCCTTCAGTTATATTCATTTCCTTATGTAGAGAGGTTTCATACATATGTGAAAATTTAAGATGGTGTATGACTGTTCTAGCAGGTTTCTATATAAGAAAGAAACATAAGACAAAACCATGGATCATTCCAGGCCTGATAATACAGGCATGTACTCAAGATCCTGAGGTAGGAGAACACAAACTCACAGACAGCCCAGGCAACTTGCAGAGACTTAACACACACACACACACACACACACACACACACACACACACACACACACTGCAGTGATTGGAATATGCTTGGCCCAGGGAGTAGCACTATTAGGAGGGGGCCCTATTGGAGGAGGTGTGTCACTATGGGGGTGGTTTTGAGACCCTCCTCCTAGCTACCTGGGAGACAGTCTTCTGGCTGCAGTTGGATAAAGATGCAGTACTCTCCACACCTTCTCCAGCACCACGCCTGCCTGCATGCTGCCATGTCTCCAGCCATGACAGTAATGGACTGAACCTCTGAACCTGTAAGCCAGCCCCAATTAAATGTTGTCCTTTATAAGAATTGCTTTTGGGCTGGAGAGATGGCTCAGCAGTTAAGAGCCCCGACTGCTTTTCCGAAGTTCCTGAGTTCAAATTCCAGCAACCACATGGTGGCTTGCAACCATCTATAATGAGATCTGACACCCTCTTCTGGTGTGTCAGAAGACAGTTACAGTGTACTTACATATAAATCTTAAAAAAAAAAAATTCTTTGGTCATGGTGTCTGTTC
>NW_022196913.1:51401802-51411085 GCF_008632895.1 Mastomys coucha | reverse complement strand
AAAAAAAAAAAAAAAAAAAAAAAGAAAGAAAAAAAGAAGAAAGGAATGAAGGAAGAAAGATTAGTGACATAGCTCTTGAATATAGCTTGCTAGCTAGTAATACTAACTTTGTTGAGGGAATATAATTTTCTGTGTACACTTTTTGTATAATTAAGTCCCCAGACATTTAGGTCAAAACTTTTGTCTCTGTCAGCAAGAAACATGCCAGTTCAGTAGGGATGGGGAGGGGCTTTCTTCTTTCATGTGTTCCTTTCATATGGCTCACCTCTGACAACTTGGTTTCAAAATCAATTCAGAGGAAAGATTTTGTTGTTGTTGTTTTGATCCCAGAGATCAAATTCAGTACCTCACACCTTCTAGGCAAATTAATTTTTAAAATTTTGTAATTGTACTGTAATTGTATAATAATAATAATTGTACATATATGATGCGTGTGTATGGATGTGTGCATGCTATGATGCAATCGTGGAGGCCAGAGGACAAGTTCGGGGGGTCTGCTTTCTTCTTCTACCTTCACGTGGGTTCCAGGGATCAAACTCATGTTTCCAGGATTAGGCAGCAAGTTCAAAGGACTACTAAGCCACCTCTGCTGGTCTGCTAGACAGATTCTGTATTGCTGAAGCATATCTTCAGCTACTAAGACATTTTAATACTTAAATTAGCAATTAGTATGAGTTCAGGTAGGGAGGCAGGAACAGCAGGAGTGGATTTAGAGATGTTTAGAATGAGGGTGCAATATCATGATTATTGGGGATATGGACTTTGTTTTGAATAGCTATGTTTCCATAGTATGTGACACAGTAAAGGCATTAAGAAATAATGTAAGACAACAAAGAATAAAAATAACTACTCAGAAGTGAAGCCACATAATCAGAGAATTAGAAACCAAATTTCAGAAAACCAGAAGGAACAAAGCAAATAGAACACAAGAGATTGAACTAAAATCAAATATGAAATACCTTAAGTCAGAAGAAATGCAGAAGGGCTGGAGACATGGCTCATCCATTAAGAGAGCTTTCAGGACTGGAGTTTGAATCCAGCACCCATATAATAAGCTGAGTTGTTGTCCTGTGTACAGGTGTAAGCCAGCACTGAGGGGATGGAAACAAGGGATTTGCTGGTTTACAGCCTAGCCCTCAAAATTCAAGTTCCAAGTTCAGAGAGAGAGATCCTGCCTCAAAGGAATAAGGCAGAGTGATAGAGGAGGGCATAGGGTACCATCCAGGCAAAAGACCCCCACACAAAGGAAAATAGTGGGTGTATGAGTATCTTACCTGCAGGGATGTCTGTGTATCATAGCTATGCCTGGTGTTCCTGGAGGTCAGAATATACTTCAGATGCCCTGGAACTAAAGTTAAGATGGATGCTGTGTGAGTGCTGGGAGTTGAACCCCCGTCCTCTGCAAATGCACCGTGCTCCTAAACGGCACAGACTTCTCTCCAGCCCCATTGCCCACTTTTTAATATCACAAGTTGCTTGCTTGTTTGTTTGTGTGTTTTCCGGAAGAGTTGATTGTAGCATGAGACTCAGTAACCCAAATGGACAATGGGCAATGTAAGATGGTGTCTGGTAAACATGCAACATTTAGTTACTTGTGGAACAGGGAGTCGGGAAGAATTCTAATGGGACTGAAGTAGAGGGGGATTGGCTAGCAAAAGGCTGAGAGAAAAGTGGAACTTTCTGGAGAGCGGAATCTTCCCAGCTAGGAGAAGCTGGGAGAAGAAGCCTCAGTGTAAAGCGTTGTCTCTCTCTTGCTTGGGTACTCAAGTCTGGGTCCCATCATGGATAATGAATGCCATTATGAAAGCTGTGAAATGAGGTAACCTCTGTCTCCCTTGGTGTTCAGTCTTTTTGTTTTTCTTTTCTTTTAAAGACTCTTTTAAGATTATTTTCAATAGGGCCTTGCTGTGTAGCTTAGCCTTCTAACTCCTTGAAATCCCTTGCCTAGGCCTCCAGAATGCTGGGAGGACAGGCATGAGGTACCACGACTAGGGACATAGCTAATTACTTTTTTATCCATCTTGGAATTCATGCTTTGATAGGACATAAAAGAACATTCTAGCTGGGTGGTGTGGAGCATACCTTTAATCCCAGAACTCTGGAAGTAGAGGGAGGAGGATCTCTGTGAGTTCGAGGCCAGCCTGATCTACAGAATGAATTCTAGGACATCTAGGGCTACACAAAGGGCTACCTGTTCCAAACAAAACAAAACACAAACAAAAGCAAAAACAAAGCAAAAGAACATTCTAGACACGTGGGTAGCCAAACACCTGTTCTTTGGCTATAAGATTTCTTAGTTTTAATGGGATGATCTAATTTTTAAATTTATTATCCTATTTGAGTAATATTATCAATGACATTTAATAAATAAGATGCCCAGTGCACTGAGTAAAATATTTAATTTAAAAATAATTTTGATTTCTATATTAATTTGTAACAAAAGCGTTTTTTTTTTCTGTGTAACTAAACTTGGGTGAAATGCTCCCCCCAGGGATTGCTTGCTAAGCAGCATTAAGAAACATGTTTGTTGTGTAAGAATTTTATATAATAAAAGTGATAATAATATTTTTCTTTATTATAGATTTCTTATGGGAATTTGAGGTGATTTCTATGCGTGTCCTTATTCATAGCAGCTTTTTGTTAACTCTTTGAAAAAACATGTCACATTCAAACTATGGCCTGCTGCCTTGTATAAAATAGACAGGACTTCAGGCAACCAGTAGGGGGAGCAATTTCCAAAGTTAATCGCTGTCTCTAAACCTGACATCAGAAGCTGAGAATCTTGAACAGGATTGACTTAATTTCTCTGTTTTTTTCCCTCTCCTTCCTTCTCTCCTCTTCTCCCCTCTCCGTAACTCTCTTTTGTTTAAGACAGGTTCCCACATAGCTCAGGCAGGCCTTGAACTCATTATGTATTCAAGGATGACCTTTAACTTCTGGTCCTCCCACCTCTGTCTCTTGAGCACTTGGATTCATGGTGTGTGTGTCTCTAGGTCCAACTTAAGCAGTTCAAACCCAGCCCTTGTCTGTTTTATTCAGACCGAATTCAAGGCTTGCTTGCTGGTTCCATGTAGCATCTATGAACATTACCCATGAAGTTTGGCACAAGGAAAGACTGTTGTATGATAAGACTAGATTTTCATTTCAAAATGTAAGATTAGGGTGAAGGAAAAGCAACGTTTTACATACTGAGCATGGCATCATAGTCAGCTGAACAGGGGCAGGTTACATGAAGAAAATGACTGTCACATACAGGGAAAAGTCCATTGTGTTGGATGGTGTTTTGTTGGGGCAAACATGTGAAGGAGTGTTTTCTTGACACGGACACAGGTGAAAGGTTTAGGTGGAGTTGTGAAGGAACGCTTCACTGAAGCAGACACAGGTGGAAAGATGTTCTGCTAAAGCAAGCACATGAAAGGACACATGGTGACGGATTCTTTGCTAACAATACTGATGTATTGGGTTGCCTTACACTGTAGAGTTGAGCTGCATTTGTAGGGACACCATAGAGGGAAAAGCAAAACTTCTGGTGGTGTGCTGCAGTTTGTAGCTGCTTCCTAGGACTCAGGCTGATTGAGTGATGACAGCTAAGACAGACACACATGCTGAGGCAAGACCTGTGGAGGACATGTGATGTTTGGAGAGAGGATCAATAGGATGCCGTAGGAAAAAGCCAACGTTCCTGATCTCAGAGGTCAGGCCAGGCAGTCGTGTGCCTACTTAAATCCTTTCCTTTGGAATTTTACCCTTAACAGTGGCTCTATCTCTCTCAAATTTCTTTCTAGCTTCCTTCTGAGGTGGAGTACACTAGCCTGAAGGCCATTCTCCCTTACCTGGTTATTATTGTTATGTTTATTTATTTATTTTTGCTGTGCTCAGATGGATTCTGAGGCTTCAAGCATGACTGGCAAATGCACCACCACTGAACTGTATTTCCTTTAAAAAATACTTACTTTCATTTTAACTTATGTGCATGTGTGTGGACAGGGGAACATGGGTGTTGTAGTCTGTGGCAGTCAGAAGGAAGCTTTAGATTCCCTGAAGCCGGAGTTACAGGCAGTTAGGAGATGCCAGAATGGATTCTGAGAGCCAAACTCTAGTCCTCTTTGTAGCAAGCTGTCTTAGCCTCTCCGCCTTCTCTCTGGCAGGTTTTCTCTCTTAGGAGGTGGGACCATGATCACAAATGGAAACTCTGTTGCCTAGAGCACCCTATGCGTTGCAACCCCAAATCTTTCCCAGGGGTCGCCTAAGACCATCAGAGGACACTGTTTATTTTACATTGTGACCCATAATAGTAGCAAAATTACAGCTATGAAGTAGCAATAAAAATAACTTTATGGTTGGAGGTCAGCACAGCATGAGGAACTGTATGAAAGGGACACAGCGTTAGGAAGGTTGGGAACCCTGTTCTTGAGGGTCTGGAGTTGTGCTCGCCAACTGAGACCTCCGTACCTCCCATCAAACCCCTTGTTCCATTCTTGGTCCACCTTGCTGTGTAGTCAAAAGAATAAAAACAAGCCCTGCCCCCACAATTCTTTAGTCTCCTTTGGGGCTTTCTTGGCATTGTGTGCAGTGTTGTCTAAGTTTAATACACTGGCTGACTTTATTCTAATCAAATGTAAGAGTCATCTTTCCTTTTTATTCAACAGGCTATATTCCTTGGATAGTCTGTTTTGAGCCATTACAGTTTTGTGTACCAGACTGGCAAGCTAAGGCTGGAAATGCCCAGTATTGGTGAGATTTGGAGAAAAGGGTTCATTCATTCTGAAGAAGAAAATTTGCACAACGTTTTAAATGGATAACTTGCCAAGACGAAGCAGAATTCAAAATAACCAAACCCTGTCCCTAAGTGATTCTCCTTTTAGGAAAATACATAACAGAAAAACTAGCAAACCAAGCATATTTCTACAGGGTTATTTATAAAAGCAAAGCAAGGAGAATCCACAAGATAGTCATCAAAGATCCAGAGTAACAGGCGCTGATAACAGCTCTCAGACAGCGATGCGGTATAACACACAGAAGTTACCATTGGTTACTAAGAAGAAAAGCAGACTTTACAAGTGTAGGGCATTAAGATTATGCAAGAATATATATTTTACATACCAAAATACTTTTGCCTTGTCATTTTATGTTATGAGACCCTGTCTCAAAAAACTCAAGTAGCTGAGGATGACCTTGAACTCTAGATCTGTCTGCCTGCGCCTTCTATGAGCTAGGATTATAGGTTTGTGCTACTATATCCAGCTGAGAAATTGACAATGGATGTTTGATTAATTTTAAGATATGTTTCATATTGGAGACATAGTCTATTTATTAACTGGCACTTTGTAGATAATGTAAAAACAAGCCATTCTTTTTCTTACTTGTTTGCTTATCTTTAATCAATTTTTAATTTGAAACTTGATACATGCAGGGGATGGTGGCTAATGCCTCTAATCCCAGCCCTGAGGAGGCAGAGGCAGGTGGACTTCTGTGAGTTAGAGGCCAGCCTGGTCTAAATAGGAAGTTATAGGACAGTCAGAGCTACAATGAGACCTTGTCTAAATATTTCTTTATTATAACAGATCTGAAGCACAAGGAAAGAGTACACATGTCTGTCTCCCACAGGATTAGCCCAAGGAAAATAGCTTCTTTCACGGTTTCATTGGTTTTTCAAAAATAAAATGACATCTGGTTTAATTTTTGCTTCACTGAAAGAAAAAACATTGCAGTGTGGGGACAGAGCCCAGGTCTTCCTTCATGCTGGGCACACACCTGCCACACTGATTCACTCCCCAGCACAGACTTTTCTTTTGTTTCATGTTTATTTATTTGCTTGCCTTTTAAGCCTTAATCATGATTGTCTCATTTCTGTGGGAGTGCTTATCATTCTATGATCTCTGGTAGAAGGAGTTTCCATTGCTACTAAATTGGATTTCCAGTAGGGTTTTCTTCTTTGGATAATTATTTAAAAGATGAATTAAACTTCTACACTGGGTGCTGCAGAGATGGCTCAATGGTTAAAGGCATGGGCTACTCTCCCAGAGGATTGGAGTTCAGTTTCCCACACCCTTATTTGCTGTCTCAGGACCACCTGTAACTCAAACTCCAAGGGGAATCCAGTGCCCTCTACTGGTTTCCACAGACACCCATACATGTATGCACATACACGCACAGAACAATTTTTTCAAATATTTATTTATTTAATGTATATGAATACTGTGTCTGTATGGATACCAGCAGGCCAGAAGAGGGCGTCAGATCCCATTGCAGATGGTTGTGAGCCACCATGTCGTTGTTGAGAATTGAACTCAGGACCTCTGAAAGAGCATCCAGTGCTCTTAACTGCTGAGTCATCTCTCCAGCCCCCTACATAACAATTTTTAAAAGGCTCCATTACTGAGAGTATTTCGGCTAATTTTTCCTGCTTTGCTGTCCAGGAAGAACCCATGGCCCGAGTGCTATTTGCAAACTGCATTTTTACATCACTTCTGGTATAGAGTTTTAGTTTTATAAGACCCTAAAAATCTAGGTTCATCAAAATGGTTATGCTTGCTTGTCAGCTTTACATCTGGATTAGCTAACATCCGGGTGACTGGACACATCTGTGAGGGATTTTTTTCATAATTAAATCATCTGAAGTAGGGAGTCCTACTAATCCTGGTCTTTGAGTTGGGAAGACCCCCCTTCAATCTGGACCACACCTTCTGCTGGTAATCAATATAAAGAGCATGGAAGAAGGAAGCTTGCTTTCTTTGCCTGCTTGCTCTGGCTCTCACTAGCAAGTTCATTCTTTCCCTGGGGTCAGAGACTACTTCCTCAGGATCCCAGTGTCTGTTGAAGAACAGCTGAGACACCAGCCTTGTGGACTGAGCAGCTACTTGACGCTTGGGCTTCCCACTGGAGACAGTCATTGCTGGGCTAGCTGGACCTTCTGTTCCTCTAGAGAACTCTAACTAAAATGTTCATTTTCTAGACTTTCAGTATTTCTTTCAGATCAATCTTGTTAATGACACTGGTTTGATTTAATATATAAAGTATGTAATATAAAAATATTTAATATTTTGTGCGTATTAATTCTGTCAAAGAAGATACATTTAGGAGGATACTCCTTTTTATATTTTAAAGAATGCCTTCTTTTTGCATTTTCAAAATGTTGCTTAATATATTTTTATGGAAAAGAAGAATTCAATTCCATGGTAGTTAAAAGCCCAAGATGGTCTCTAATTTCTGATGCTAGAAACGCATGTTGTGTGTGATCACCTCCCCTTCCTTGAGTGTGATGGGCACTTCTGTGATCAGGTTATATTGTCTGACACATGTAAAAGGATCTACATAGATTATTAAGGTCCCAAATCAACCTACTTTACATCAATCAAAGACGAATTATCCTGGGTGACACTGATCAGATTAGGTAAAACCTTTAAAAGAGAATTTAATGCAATCACCATAAATGTTGTTTCCCTGAATGTTTCTGAGTTTGTGACTCTTGCCTTCTTATGATTCGTATCTACTACCTCTTTACCTATTCTGTTTGTTTGTTTGTTTGTTTGTTTAATTGTGAGCCGGGGTCTCTATTATATAGGCCTGGCTGTCTGGGAACTCACTACATACATAGACCAGGCTGGCCTTGAACTCATAGACGTTTACCTGCCTCTGGTAGGATTGAAGGCCTGTACCACCACACAGCTCTCTTTCTCTTTACTCATTCTTCCAACATTGAGATACTTTAAGGGTTTTGTTTGTGTTTTGAGAGATGCTCCAGTTGATCTTACTATCACTGTGTAGCTGAGGTGGCTTGGAACTCCTGATCTTCCTGCCCCCATTTTCTTTTTAACTTTTTTCCCACCCTTTCTTTCTCTCTCTCTCTCTCTCTCTCTCTCTCTCTCTCTCTCTCTCTCTCTCTCTCTCTCTCTTTCTTTCTTTCTTTCTCTTTCTTTCCTTCCTCCCTTCCTTCCTTCCTTCCTTTCTTTTTCTTTCTTTCTCTCTTTGTAATTATTTTATTTATTTACATTTCAAATGTTGTTCCCCTTCCTGGTCCCCTCTCCACTAACTCCCCCCTCCCTTTTGCCTCTAAGAGGGTGCTCTCCCACATACCCACTCCCACCTCGTCCCTCTAGCATTGCCCTTCTCTGAGGCATCAAGCCTCCACAGGATCAAGGGCCTCCCTCACACTGATGCCAGACAAGGCAGTCCTCTGCTGTATATGTAGCAGAGGGTAGGGGGACACAGACCGGCCCATATATGCTCTTTGGTTGGGGCCTTAGTCCTTGGGAGCTCTGAGGGGTCTGGATTAGTTGATGCTGTTCTTCTTCCAATCGGGTTGCAATTCCCTTTGGCTCCTTCTGTTCTTCCTTAGGAGTCTCCAGGTTCTGTCCAATGATTGGCTGTAAGTATCTGCATCTGTCTCAGTCAGGTGCTGGCAGAGCCCTCAGAGGACAGCCATACCAGGCTCCTGTCTGCAAGCACATCTTGGCATCAGCAATAGTGTCTGGGTTTGGTGTCTATGAGTGAGCTGGATCCCAAGGTGGATGCCCCCATTGCTTGAGCCCTAGGATTATGTGCATGGTCCACTCAGGCTCAGCCAATTCTTTGTTTAACTTGAGGCACTTAAAAACAAAATGTGTGTACTGTTGACTTGAGGGTTTTTTTGTGATATATTTATATGACATTTTTTCATCTTGTTCTATGATTTATGTATATTCTTTTTACTCTTGCATTTTGTATTGATATATATTTTTAAATTTCATTACAAAAATGTTGTAAAAAAAAACACACACTAAAATTAATCAGACCCAAAGACCATACAAAATAAATGAACGTCTGTACAACTAAAGAACCATTCAAATGGATGCTAAAGAGCCTCACACTGGGTTTTTTGCATGATGCCTCAGTTTCATATTTTTTTTGTATTTTGATATTACAGTATAATTACAACATCTCTTCTTTCCTTATTTACCCTTTAAGCCCTAATGTATCTATATCTATATCTCTCTTTATATATATCTTCTACTCTGCTTCAAGTCCATGGCCTTTTTTTCATTGATTGTTATTAAACCATGCATATATCTCTATCTCTATCTATCTATCTATATCTATCTATCTATCTATCTATATTCCTAAACATAACCTGCTCATTCTGTATAATGTTGCTTGTATGTATGTTTTCAGGGTTGACTATTTGGTACTGGACAGCAAATTGGCGTGTTGTTCTATGGGGAAGGCCACCTCTCCATTTCCCAACTTTTCTCAGTTGCCTATGGTGTGTGTATATGTGTGTGTGTGTGTGTGTGTGTGTGTGTGT
>NW_022196913.1:51397829-51401792 GCF_008632895.1 Mastomys coucha | reverse complement strand
TGTGTGTGTGTGTGTGTGTGTGTGTATGTGTGTATGTGTGTGGCTTGTAGGCCTTTCTGCATCCATGTTGGCCTGTCCATTGATGTCAATCTTGGTCTCAGGAAGCATTACGGAAAGGGCAGAATGATCTTAAGAGCTAGAGGATCAGGGAGCTTGCTGTGAAATCGTGTCTCTTAGTAACATCAGAAGCTTCACCCATAAAGAGCCATGTGGTCTCACCACCACGACTACACATTAGATCTTATACTTTCAGTATTGAATATAATTTCTATGTCCTTATCTACCACCAAGACCAGAGAATCTATGAAAAAGTTACAGCTGGAGAAACAATTGCTTTATCTCCTCTTTTATAAGGATAAGGGGGATATATCTTTTTATTCTATCATTTCTGATGTTTTAGAAAGTATGCATCTAAAATATTTTTAGAATTTATAAATTTGTCTTCTTAAATATCTTTCAGTTGTGTTGTGTGGTTGGTGTATGTGCATGTGTTTATGTGTGTTCTCATGGACATGGGGACAATTTCCGTCATGCATATAGAGGCAAGAAAGAGGCTGACATTGGTTGTCTTCTTAGGTCACTCCCCATTTTATTTATGGAGACATGGCCTGGAGCTCATGGAGTCCGGTTGGTCTAAGACGCTGTCTTACCCTCATGGAGTCCGTTTGGTCTAAGACGCTGTCTTACCCTCAGGATCTCTGTCTTTGTCTCCAGAGTGCTGGGATTATAGTCAGGTCACCCCTCCCACCTGACTTTTATGTGGCTGCTGGGATCTGAACTCTGGGCTTCACATTTGCATGGCAAGCTCTTTATCCATCAAGCCATCTCCCTATCTGCTAAAAAATATTTTAAAGAAGTGTGTGTGTGTGTGTGTGTGTGTGTGTGTGTGTGTGTGTATGTGTGTATGTGTGTGTTTGTGACAGCAGGCACAAGACACACATACACAAGTTCAAGCTGGACAAAAGGCCCAGCACAGAGAAGGGGAAGTGTAGGTCCCACTCCTAGCCAAGAAGCTAATCACACTTGATAGACCTACTAGGAAAGGGAAACTTCTTTCAGAGTTTTCTCCAGAAGAGTCCCTGAGGCTATCAACCACACTTCACAGCAGGCCCCGCAACTAGGAGTAGTTGGCCAACACAAGATAGACTCTGTGTTGTTTTGGGGTTTTGTTTGTTTTGGTTTTGTTTTGGTTTTGGGAAAGAACATGGAGTTAGGTGGTTAAGAAGGTAGGAGGTCTAGGAAGAGTTAGAAAAGGAGAAACACTGTGATCAAAATATATTGTACATGTTTTTTAAAGCCAGTTTGGGGGGGGGAGGAGAAAATATGCAGGAATATGTATATGTACTGGGCCAGAGAACAACTTTGCATTTAATGTTCAACAAAGAACTTTTTGCTGTAGACATCAGTACTTTTGTCTCATACAATCTGTCTGTCTCCTTTCCCACAAAAATATCTGACCCTTGTAGGAGAATGTGTGGGACAATACCTCTCCAGGTTATCAAATAAAAAGTTTGGTGGCATGTATGAATTACCTCTTTTTTGAGTTGTTGCTCAGTGGGACCCCAATTACCCCCAAACATTACAAGCTATAGCTATTGTTCTTGGTTATCCCCAGAACTTTTTGAGAAGACCCGGTTGCTGGAGACAAGACATAACTGAACACGGAGAGGTCAATCTGGTACTGACCCTGAAGCTTCATCCTTACTGCACTGCTGGAAGGTTCTGTGAAGCTTCATCCTTACTGAACGGCTGGAAGGTTCTGTTTGTGCTAAACCATCAGGAAGTATTCAACAGTCTTACTCAACTGTCAACCCTGTGAGCTGTAATAATAACTAGCCTGATGAGAGATGCCTGTAGGGAAAGAGTGGCAGGAATATCTTAGGAGTAACCAAACACTTTCTGATTGGATTTATAGACCACTCCATAAAACATAACTCATACCTGGCACTGCTAGCTGTGCCAGAACATCGCGACTTGCTAGTTCCTAGGCTCGACCGGGGCACAACTATTCTACTAGGTAGAGGTAGTATCAAATTGTCCCCTAAGTTATCGTTATACCCACAGGTTAGCACATCTCTCAACCCTCATCAGAGAAGCTTCTTATTGCAGTAGATGGTGATTTCCATGGAGACCCACAGCTGGTCAGGTGCAGAGAATGAGATTGTGGAGTCCTTGGCTCAAAATGGAACTTTTCTTCCAATTAAAGTATTATGTGAATAATATATTTACATATTCTCTACCCCTTCCTCTCCCCTTCGAATTCCTCCCATTTCTCCTCATTTCTTCTCAAATTTATGACATCATATTTAATATATATAATGTGTGTGTGTGTTTGTGTTCATCTTGGAGAAGACTGATGCTCCCTCTCTCAGCAGCTACTAATTGTCTGCAGTTCTACATCTAAGTAGGCCTGGAAGGTCTACTCTATCCATCTTGGCCTGTCACCTGGTGTCACTGTGCTGCTATTGTTTAGATGGCCATACTGTTGTGACTTCATGGATGCAGCTTCCCTGCCACATCCAGGAAACTCTCACAGCAGACATCGTGGTCCTCTGGCTCTTACACTCTTCCCATCCCTTCGTCTGTGATGTTCCCTGAGTCTTGGGTAGAGGGGTTGTGCTATACATGTGTCAGTTGCAGTTGGGCACTCTAACGTGTTATTAGTTGAGACCATTTCTCTCACTCAGTGTGGAGCTCACCAATTGGCTAGTTTGGCTGGCTTGTGCTTCCCCAGGGATTACGGGGCCCATGCTGTTACATCCAGCCTGTTTTTTAATGTGGGTTTTGGGGAGCTGAACTCTGGTCCTCATACTTTTTAGTAAGCACTTTATTCATTGGGTCACTTCCCAGTGCTGATTTTCTTTTAAAGGGTTGCATCTTTCTTTAAAGGTGCTACAGGCATTGGCTGGCTGGGCCTCTGGCAGCTCCCATATGAAAACCAGGACCCGTGACCTTCATGGAAACTTCTGTCCAATGAACACAAGGATCCGCTTACTTTCTTAATGGAATGAGCTGTGAGCCTACTTCTTAGTTGATGACAAGCTATTGGAACTGTCTCTATCTCATAGGACACAATCTTTTTTGAGGAAAATAGACACTTCTGTGAACTGTAGAGGAGGTTAATTTAATTAGAGGAAGTAGCTGCCTAGCCATTTGGTAGAAGCAGCATGCAGAATGGAGGCCATATTGCTGGCATAATTATTTCAGATGCTACCAAGTGAAGAGAGCCTTTTTGATAACTCCGTGAACCAGACTTTAGTTGCCAACAACGGGAGCTCATTCCTTTTTGCATTCACCAGATGCAGTGCCCAGCACATTTGGCCTTCCTTCTTCCCATCCTGGTGTACGGCTGCAGCGGAGCTCAAGGAAAAGCTGACCGTGACCTAGAGCCTTGTTTGGATCACTTAGCTTCAAGTATGGCTTCCTGTGGATAGCTTCCTTGGTCAGCTTCCCTCTGATCCAATGTATCATATAAGTACTAACATTTATGCTTCGGGTGTATATAATGCTAACATTATACATTCAGCCATCATGAATGGTGCAGATTTATGACAGCATAGGGGATGCCTTAGAACTCTGAGTGTCTGTATACCTAGACCAGGAAGAATACACTCATACCGTCTTTAAAATCTATAGTGCAGGAAGCCCGTCTCCCTCCACTTTCCCTTCTACCTCTTGTCTGACATTGATTGTTTGTTTGTTTATTTGTGTGTGTGGTGTGTGTGTGTATGTGTGTGTGGTGTGTGTGTATGTGTGTATGTGCATGTGGTGTGTGTGTATGTGTGTGTGGTGTGTGTGGTGAGTGTGTGTGTGTATGTGTGTGGTGAGTGTGTGTGTATGTGTGGTGAGTGTATGTGTGTGGTGTGTGTATGTATGTGTGGTGAGTGTGTGTGTGGTGAGTGTGTGTGTATGTATGTGTGGTGTGTGTATGTGTGTGTGGTGTGTGTGTATGTGTGTGTGGTG
>NW_022196913.1:51387351-51397818 GCF_008632895.1 Mastomys coucha | reverse complement strand
GTGTATGTGTGTGTGTGGTGTGTATGTGTGTGTGTGTGGTGTGTATGTGTGTAGTGTGTGTGTGTGTGGTGTCTGTGTGTGTGGTGTGTTTGTGTGTGTGTGTGTGTGGTGTCTGTGTGTGGTGTGTGTATATGTGTGTGTGGTGTATGTGTGTGGTGTGTGTGTATGTGTGTGGTGTGTGTATGTGTGTGTGGTGAGTGTGTGTGTGGTGAGTGTGTGTGTATGTGTGTGTGTGTGGTGTGTATGTGTGTAGTGTGTGTGTGTGTGGTGTCTGTGTGTGTGTGTGTAGTGTGTGTGTGTGTGTGTGTGTGTGTGTGTGTGTGTGTACAAGCACAGGTGTAACACAGAGGACAGCTTTCAGAAGTTTATGGATTATTTTTCCCCTTTCCACTGTGGGTTCCAGAAATTAAATTTGGATCCTCAGGTCTGTTAAGTGTTTTCCCCTCTGAATTATGCAGCCTGCTCTTTCTTTGCTATTTCGAGACAAGATCTCCCATTGTAGCTCAGGCTGGCCTCAACCTCAGCATTTTCCTACCTCAACACCTTAGTGCTGGGGTCTTTTCTCTGAAGCATCTGTTCCACAGCTCTTGTCAACAGTTCTCACAATGCCTCCCCTTCCTGTAGTGATGCCATGAAGAGAGGTCTCTAAATGCTCCGCAAAAGAACACCGATTTGTTGAAACTTAATTGCAGAAAGCAGTCATGTTCCTGGCACTGATAGTCCCTGTCCCTCCTCCCAGCCCCAACTCTGGCATTGTGTCACAACTTTGAAACTTGATCAAAATGTGGGAGGCAGGGCTGCGAGAGGGCCCGCGTTGCTAGTGTCAGCCCTGCAGGGCAAGGCACTTTGCTCATTGTGTGTGGACATGACCGTGCCCCATTGGAACAATGAGCAAGAAAGGACCATCAGTCTTTGCAAGCAAATCCTGAGCTTCCCAATCAACTCTACACATTGTTATATTCCTAGGAGACTTTCCTGGCAGGGTTATTGACTTTCCAGGAAAACCAGTCAGTTCGTAAGGTTATCATTAGAATTTTTTTTTTTGGTTTTTTGAGACAGGGTTTCTCTGTGTAGCCCTGGCTGTCCTGGAACTCACTCTGTAGACCAGGCTGGCCTCAAACTCAGAAATCCTCCTGCCTCTGCCTCCCAAGTGCTGGGATTAAAGGCATGTGCCACCACCGCCCGGCCATTAGAAATATTTTTAAAAGATATGGTTTTTGTCTAGTTGCCAGAATGAATTATTACTCTCAGGGAATTACCATCTGACTTTATTTATTATTCATTCATTCATTTGTTCATTCGTTCATTCATTCATAGATAAGGTCTCACGTGCCCAGGCTGGCTGCCAACTTGCCAAGTAGCCAAGGATAGCTTTGAACTTTCGATCCTCCTGACCTTTGCTCCTAAGCTCAGCCACGTTCTCTGTTTAATGGAGTTGGAATCCAGGGTTCATGCCCAGGCGTCAGGCACTCTACCAACTGAGCTACCTTCTCAGCATCATCTGCTGCTTTGTTTTTTTTTTAAAGATTTTTTTTTTTTCTGTGATGTTGGCAAATGGAATCCAAAAATTGGCATTATGCTTTAATAAGGGATGTAGCTTTTATGTGGTGCTTTGTGTCATAATGAGACATCACTTTTAAAATGATTACTGATGGTCCTAAAAGATGTTTTTTTGTTTGATCGTTGTTTTGAGACTTAGTCTTCTTTAGCCCTGGATGACCTTGGATTCACTTTGGAGATGTCCATGACCTTGAAACCCTGATTCCCTTCTTCTACCTTCCAAGTGCTGGGATTCCAGCTGTGTGTCACTGTACCCTGCTTCTAAACTGCAGTACACTAAAAGAAAGAAAGTGGACTTAGACCCCAAACATCTAAGCAGCTTTAGGCAAAAACTTAATCTTTATGATATAAAACCAGACTTTGTGCTAGAGCGAAACCTGAACACAAGCTCTTTTCAGCAAACATTACCCTTGGTTCATTGTATATTCTGTCCCAAGTTACTAAACAAACAGAGGAACAAAGACCATTTGGGGCAATTGGGGTGAACATCGGTGGGGTGATTCGAGCTGGTTTCTTGTCTACATGCAGAGCAGACAGCAGCTGCTTTACACATAGAAATACTGAAATGTGCTCAATAGGGCTAACATAAAACCAGTCTGTCTCCATTGCAGGAGTAAAAGCCCTTAAAATGGCTGTCAAAACTGCCTCTGTACCCATGGTGGTACAGACAGTACCCACGTTTTAAAATAAGTTCTTTGTAATGAGCATGTTTAATGAGGTTCTATTTAGCTCATGAAATAATTCCTAGGGCGTTGGTGTCAGAGAGGATGCCAGATCTGCATATCTATTCGTTGACATTTTCAGTTCTGTGCCACAGACATCCTGCAGACGCATGTCTAAAATGGAACCCTGAGCCAGCCATGATGGCTCATACCCATAACCTCCGCATCCCCAAGGCAGAGAGATTGCTGGTGATTTAAAGGCCAGCATGGGCTACCTAGCAAGTTACAGTTCAGCCTGGGCTACAAAGACCATCTTAAACATTGTACTGGAAACAAAGACTGAACTATGGTCTCCTCCATTTTCTCTTTCTATCCATGTGTCCTACCACAGGAAATGGGTAGCTATAAATCTATGACAGGAAGTACAAGAGGCCCCGCTGTGGCTTCAGTGTGCAATGCCCCTGACGAATTCATATGTTTGAACACTTGGTCTCTGGCAGGAGATGTTTTTGAAGGTAATGGAACCTCCTTAGGAGGTGGAACCTTGCTAGGAGTTGTGAGTCACTGGTCTTGAGGTTTGACAGCCAGCCTCCACTTCCTGTCTCCCTCTGTGCAATGTGCCTACCTACTGTTGGGGGTTGGTCTGGTGTTGCTAATGTATTCAAATGCTACATTCTGTACCCCAAGACTTGGCTGCCCCAAGACCAGTGAATTCCCTTGTACACCAGCCTTTGTTGAGTAAATCTTGCTCCCCAATTTAAAATTATTGGTTAAATATAACTGCTGATAGCCAATTACTGAGGAGAACAGAGATAGGCAGGGCTTGGGTGACCAGGCTGGGGGTTGCAGGTAGGGACCCCAAGAAGAAAGGGAGAGAGAGAAGGATCTTGGAGGAGGAAGGAAGAAAGAGGTCACCCACCATTAGATATGATGGACCAGGAGCATGTGTCTGAGTGAAATGAATCCTAAGGACAGGTTGGCGGAGCAGAAATAACCCAGGAAGACTCAGACAACAAGTATTTGGGGGGCATAGCTGGGGAAGTAGACAGTTTAGCATAAAGAAAGATAGATTACGGGTAGCAGCAGAATTCTCTCCAGTAACTGCGCAAAGCTACATAAATAAGTCATAGTGCAAGTCTCATTCATTTGAAAGCTAAGACAGGGATAGGTATAATTAAAATTATTTTACAAGCGACCTCATGTTCCTGCTATCATGTCTTCCCCACTGAGGTGGACCGTATCCCTTAAAACTGTAAGCCAAAATAAATCCATCCATTTTCATAAGTGCTCTTATTAGGTATTTAAACAGAGCAACAAGTGACTAGGACAGGGCCTTAAACTTGGCAGGTAGCTGAAGAACACTGGATTACATGTGGGAAATGTGTGTGACTTCAGCCATAGTGAGAAGTTGGGAAAAGTAGATGGAAATAATCTACGGCCATGGAGAATCAGGAACTGGGGAGATGGGTTCAGATGCAGGTAGGTTTGAGTGTCATCCATGCAGGCAATGAACGGAAGGCAACTAACACTGAGGAACTAAAGAGGTAGAGATTGGGTACGGGGAGGGTGCAGAGATGCTTATCACACAAAAGAGTTCAACCAGGAAAAGGCAGTGTCTGGAACTTCACTGATGATCGGAAAGGAGCCGCTGGATGTGATGGTCAAGTACTTCATGGAGATGTTAGACCAAGGGAACTACAGTCGTTAGAGTGAGCTGCTACAGCCTTCGCCTGACCTGCTGTTGCTTCTCTCTGTACAAGGGGCTCATGGCTCTGGATCCCAGCTTTTGCATCTGAAAACGGGTGAGGCAGAGCCATGGTTTCTAGGAAGCTGATGAGCGAAGGGATAAACTACACGGTATGTATCCCCTGTCATTTCCACAGGCACGTGAATGAGAAGACTTTCAGAAGGGATTGAGCTGGAGTTGTGGGCAGCGTTATTCAGGACAGGATTTACAGAGAAGACTCCCTGTGTGATTTTATCTTCACCCTAAAATACTAAAGAGACATGGGAGCCTGTGGCACTTGACTTTCTGCAACTTATTTTCTTTCCTTCTAGTTTTATTTATTTTATTTTTTAAAAAAGATTTATTCATTTAATGTACAGTTTTATTTTACTTTAATTTTTAAAAAGATTTATTCATTTTATGTGAGTATATTGTTGCTGTCTTCAGACACACCAGAAGAAGGCATCAGATCCCATTACAGATGGTTGTGAGCCATCAGGTGTTTGCTGGGAATTGAACTCAGGACCTCTGGAAAAGCAGTCAGTACTCTTAATAGCTGAGCCACTTAATTAAAAAACAAAACAAAAGACCCCTGGTTACATAAGGTCACTATCATGCAAATATGCAATATAATCTGATGACAATTTTAACATTGACTTTTAAAATATAACTTGATGCGTATGTGTGTGACCAAGTGCGCAAGTGCACCACATGCATGCAGGTGCCCATGAGGATGTCAGATCCCTTAGAACTGGAGTGAGATGGAGTGAGCTGCCAGGTAGGTGATGGAATTGAACCTGGGCCCTCTACAAGAACAGCCGAGCTCTTAACTGCTTGTGTCTCCAGATCCATTTTGACATTTTTTTTTAAAGTTTAAATTTCTAAAAAATCTTTGTGTGTGTGTGCGTGTGTGTGTTGACATGTCCATTCATGATGTGCATGTAGAGGTCAGAGGACATCTTGTGTAGGTCACTTCTCTCCTTCTGCCAAGTGGTTCCTGGAGATCACACTCAGGTTGTCAGACTTGGCATTAAGCACCTCCCAACTGCTGAGCCATCTCTCTGGCCCTGTAATTTTTTTTTTTTTCTAGATAGTGTTTCACTTTGAATCTCTGGCTGACCACAAACAAATCAACAAATGAACAAGCAAGCAAAAGATAAAACAGAACAAAACAAATGCAAACACCTCCCCCCACAAAAAAAACAACCAAACCAGAATTCATTTCAGTATTTAAACAATTAGTTTTTACTTAGTATAACTTTACTGTTCAAAAATTATACTTACTAAAGCCACAACATTGTTCATAAGGACAGAACTTTTATAGCAAAACTTTAATACACAAACATCAGTGATGTGAATACTATATGGATATAGAAGCTATTCAAACACTGACAGTGATAGCCAGCGAGGCATTCATAAGCACAATCTAGATGCTTCCATTGGTTCCTAAAGTTTAGTGCTATGCTTCGTTACACATGACCCCAAAAGCTGAAGAGTTCTCCGCCATGTGCAGAGAAGAGACACGGAGAGCGTTGTTGTTCTCCTGGAAGAGTATGTTCTTTCAAGACTAGAAAACCCAACCAGCGCCAAGCAACTGATTCAAGAAGCAACAGTCAGGCTCTTTGAGGCTGGTTAGCATTGGTTAGCCTGGTCAATGGGAAAGGGACTCATGCCTAGTAAGCATTAGAGACCTGGATGGGGTTGTCTGATAGTAAGGGCGACTTCAAAACTGGAAAGCAAAGGCAGAGCTCTTCTTGGAACAGAACCATGAGGTATTACAAAGCAAAAATCAAGGACCGAGTCCTCACCTCACCCCACCCCTCCCCGCCACCGCTCTTTGTCTTAGAATATGCAGACAAATAAGAATTTTCAAAGTTACTCAGGAGAAAAATATTTAAGATGAAGAGTTAAGATTTCTTTTGTTTTTCAGTAACTATAAAGGGTATATTGTGTTTCCTTAGAAGTTTCCTCTTTGTTTATATGTGTGTTTGTAAAAACATGGATTGAAGAATGCATTCATGCTGACTGGATGTCCACACTGATAAAGGTGAACATGTAAAAATTAAAAAATAGAGCCTTATTCTTCAGGGCACAAGACTATTCCATCATGTTAAAGTTGTCTAAAAGGTAAAAACATACGTAGATTGTCTAAGGCTTCATTTTGTCAACTAGCAATTATACTGAAAGGAAGAAATATGGATTCTCCTTATCAGCTACAGAGTTCATGATATGAAGGGGACAGAATTCTTTCCCCTTTATTGTTGTGTTTACTAGTTATCATGTGGAAGTAAAATCACACACAAATCATGATCAAATGTTAAATATTTCAAAATGCCCATTAAAGTCCAACCAGAAAAGACACTGTTTACCACGGCACAGAAGTGCAGGACGCTGGCACGGACGCAGGGGCTATGGTGAAATCTAGCTCCTATTAGCTGTTTGCTTCTGTTGGCTAGAGGAGACCTGGAGAAGGATAGCTCTTGGATGTCAGGCCATGATTTCCGCAGGTTCGGTGACCAGCTTGGATCCATCCCATATTGTCTTGAACTGCTCGGGAATGGGAAACTCTCTCTGGAAGAAGATGAGAAGGACAGTTGTTCACGGGCAATGCTCTGCAGACAGGTTGAAGGGTCATGGGTGTCATGTGATGGGTGATCCCAATCTGCATCATAGAGAGGGCCAAGTCACAGGCAGACCAGCATGGGCTGTGACTTCATGCTGGCAACATCCTTGTCATTAGTGTTTATGAAGAGCCAGGCTTGCTTTTTTGAGATAGACCTCAAGTACCCAGGCTAGCTTTGAACTCACTTTGTACTTGACTGAAGCTGATCTCAAACCTCTGATCCTTCTGTCTCTGTCTTCTGAGTTTTGGGATTACAGGTATGTGCTACAGGTTAATGTAGAACCCAGGGTCCCACTCACGGTAGGCAAACACTGCACCTGAGCCACGCTCAGAGCCTCAAGTCAGGCATTCTTAGGAGAACCAGACATGAACAAACTCAGGCAACCTCTGAAGACCTCCTGAGCTCAGGGCTGCTGAGATGCCACCCTCAGGGAGCAGGGCTCTGAGAAGTTCAGCGGCAGGCCTGGAATGACAGTGCCAGGGAGTGGAGCAGCCAACATGCTTAGCTACTGACCACCATCAAACCCGGTCAGGCGCGGGATGCGCTTATGATCTTACTAACACACACATTCTGATTCAGCAAGTCTGGGGAAGAGAATGAGAAGCTCTGGTCTTCAAAGTCTCAGGGGAAATCGGTGTGTGAATGGGGCCCAGACTTGTCTACTCTTTGAGACATTGTAGAAATGTCCTTAGGGCGTGAGAACATGTTTACATACATAAGTGCAAACGCACACACACACGCACTACACCATATACACATACCATACACACACCACACACACACACACACACACCATACATACCATACACACACCACACACACACACTACACACACACACTACACACATACACCACACCATACACACACACCATACACGCACACCACACACACACACACCACACACATATACCACACCATACAGACACGCCATACACACACACCATACACACACACAATACACACACCACACACACACATACCACACATATACACCACACCATACACACATACCACACACACACCATACACCATACACACATACCACACACATATACCACACCATACAGACACGCCATACACACATACCACACACCATACACACACGCCATACATACACACCATACACACACATACACACCACACACACACATACACACCACATACACACAAATTCACACCACATACACACCCACACACAAGCATACATGAACTCAAGCCCCTGGCTCTGGCTTCTGGAGCCAGATTTACTAGATTTCCTGTACAATCCTGAGAAATGGTTTGTTTACTTATTTTATTGTAATCAGGAAAGAATTCTAGAATGAAATCTTCAATAGAAAAACCAAATAATTTTTGATACAGAGTCTTGTGGTATGTAGCCCAGGCTGGCCTTGAACTCATGATCCTCCTACCCCAACCTCCTAGGTACTGACTCCAAATGTATGTCAGGGCCTTCAGCCTACAACAGGACTATCTTGGTAATCTAATGTGCTTGTGTACCTGCTATCACTTGTGATATTCATGTAAACATGGCTTTGTGTTTGTTCTCAAGTGGAATGTTCCAGACGTGGAGTTGGGCATGGAACCTAGGCCCTTCTGTGTGCTAGGGCCATAGGTCTCTGAGCCTCATGCCCAGCTATGAAGGTGGCCTCTTTGGTAGTATGAGTCTGCAGCAGCAGCAGAGAGACTGATACAGCCATGGCTCTTCTCTGGGAGGTTGGTTTCCATCAGGATGAAGCATGCCCACTGTCCATTCCCACATCCCGACACCCAAGGCAGGGTCTGCATTGTTCCTTCCCACCTTCTCCTGGAAAGTGTGTGAAGAGGCCCAACAACTTGAGAGAGCAAAATCACTGATCCAAAGAGGCAAGAACTACTTTTTAATACAAAAGTTCAGGCTTTGATTATATTTCATTCTCTAAGTCAGTGGTTCGCTACCTTCCTAACACTGTGACTTTAACATAGTTCCTCACAGTGTGGTGACCCCAACCACAAAATTACTTTTGTTGCTACCACATAACTGTATTTTTGTCACTGTTATGAACTATAGTACAAATATCTGATATGTGACCCCTGTGAAAGGGTAGTTTGACCCCCCACAAGGGTCGTGACCCACAGGTTGAGAACCACTGCTTCTAAGCCAATGGCTTTCAATCTGGGTTCTGTACTAGAATCCATTTGGATATCTTTAACAATTACAGAGGCTTGGCAGCATGCTCAGAGTCTAGCTTGATGAGTTTGAGGTGCTCATCCAAATCCCACAGCTTATCTCAGCTGATCCAGTTCCCATACAGCTGCATGTTCTCCTTAAACAGCTACAAAGACCAGGCAAGGATGGCCCAACATATGGTGGCCCTTACTTTGTGCCCGGCTGTATTGGCTGAGAGCCCAAGAGGGAATGCTTGTCTCGAGTAGGGTTAGTGTCTCCATAGCCCAAGTGGTAAATCCATGACTCACTGTTTGCACAGTATTGTGCTTTAAATTCAGATGAGGAACTCTAGGCTGCAGTCTGTGGTATGTGAGGGTAGAGCCGAAGAAAGCACTGAGGGAGATGGGTAATCTCTGCTTGAGGAAATTGACCTGTCTGCTGATTACGACCTGTACATAGCTGGTAAGCCACCCACCAAGCTGAGGTGGCCCTTCTCTTGAACTTGCTCAATCTTGTTTGCTGCCTCCTCCTGCCCTGCCCTGCCTAGTTAGACTTCGAATTCTCCATGCGTCAGTTTCCATGTAATAACGACAAGCAGATCTGCTGTACTTCAGAATCCCAAAAGGGAGATTTACTCAATCTCACTCAACGTTGACATGAGTGGACATCTAATGTGGTTCTTCTAGAAACTGCTTCACCGGGGAGGGGATGTAAAGGAAGTTTTGGCTGAATTACCTGGACTAGTATTTCTAAATGGAGAATTCAATGCGCTGATGTTATGAGGGCTTACTTGGCAACCTGTTAAGAATCAAGATTCTGGTGCTGGGGAGATGGCTCAGTGGGCAAGGTGCTTGTCTATCTAAGCCAGAGGACCTGAGTTTGAATCCCCCCAAACCCATCCATAAACCATGTCTGCAATCTTGGCCCTTCTATGATAAGGTAGAGGGATGAGAGAATAACCCCCAGAAGCTTAGACAGTGTCTGCGGCGAACAAGAAACCTTGTCTCAAATAAGGTGGAGGAAGGCAAGGACCTGAGGTTTTCCTCAGACCTCCATGTGTGTCACAGCATGAATGTACTCCTCCACAGCAGATACAAAGAACCCGGATTCTGGGCTCCATTGTGAGGCTCCTGCATCCAACCCTAGGGTTTTTTTTTCTTTTTTAAAGAGTTTTGAGTCCTTTCTGTTGAGCTCCCTATGAGATCCTGATCTTAAGAGGAACATTATATTTTTGGCTCCCTCACTTGCCTGCCTGTTACGTTGTCTTCAAATGAAGCTCATGAGATGGTAGATGATGAGCCCCTCTCCAAGGCTGCTAACATGAATATGCCACAAAACCTTTTCTGGGCAGGCTTTTGGAAGGTACTTACATAATCATCACCCTGAGGGACCAGGACATTCATCTCAGACGACTTGGCGCTCACAATCTCACAGTCTAGCGCATCCTCACTGAGGTACAGGTGGCATCCTTCTGTCTTATTAATGGAGATTGTTGGTACTCTCCCCATTACCTAAGATAAAAACATGGGACCAAAGCAAAGAAATAAAAATGGCCATGCTCCCAAACAGGTACTCTCCAGAGTTGCTCCTGAGTTTAGCTTTAGGACTCATGGGGCAGTATGCTCTCTGTCTTTGTCTGTCTCTCTCCTTCTCCCTTTCCCTCTCCCTCTCTCTCTCTCTCCCTTTCCCCCCCCTCTCTCCCTCTCCCCCTCCTTCTCCCTCTCTCTCCCTCTTCCCCCTCTCTCCCT
>NW_022196913.1:51375593-51387217 GCF_008632895.1 Mastomys coucha | reverse complement strand
ATGTACAGGGCCAGTGTCATCTGAGGACAGAGTGAAAGGACTATACAAGGGGGAATCCTGAACAGGCAGGACTTCCCTTTCTTGAGATGAAAATAAGGGATTAATTTGGAGGCAGCAACTAAAATGTTCAGAAAAGCCCCCAAACCCGTTAGTGAATCTGAAACGCCTATCTGATTTCACGATAAGAGAAACAGGATTCATTTACTTAAAATTTAAGTTTTGACAGTTATCTCTGAGACTGGGGCTAGAACAAATATCCATACAGACACTGAACAATAAGATTAATTTAGAATAGAAGCCAAGTAGATTGTTCCCAAACTTCAGAACAAGTAAGAAACTCTCCAATTCTTCTCACAGAAGTCATTTGCTGGGTAAGAGTCTGAGGGCTGAAGGTGAAGTTCAAATGAGATAGGTGTCTAGGTATTTCAAAATGTACTCATTTCAGAGCTCAAACTGAGGACATTCACCCAGATAATCGGGATCCTTGAGCAAGAGGAGGCAGTGCTTTTTACTGTTTACAAGTATCTAAGTCCAGTAAAAACTCAGATCAGTTTTAAGTTTCTCTTCTCACAATCAGTTTTCAAACCTTCGCACAATGTCCACAGGGATATACCGTTCCCCCAAGACTTCATTACCACTCAGAAGTCTCCTTCTTGTAATGGTAATTACAGCAAGAAAGACTTCTCTCCTTTCAACCTGAAGAAAGGCTAGTTTGCAAACCAAAGGAACACATTCTGTCTGTGGTCCAGGTGCCCTAAAGAATTCCTTGTGGGGTGTCTAGCCAGTCATCAGGCTTCTCCTTCTCCTCTTCTTGCTCCATGGAAACTGGATACCAAGTTGGAATTGAAGCCCAGAGCAAGAGAAAGGTCCAGCTGGGTCTTTCAAGGTCAGGCAAGTACAAGTAGGGCTCTCCCTGAGATAAAATAGTATATATACAAGTGTGTGTGTGTGTGTGTGTGTGTGTGTGTGTGTGTGAGAGAGAGAGAGAGAGAGAGAGAGAGAGAGAGAGAAAGAGACAGAGACAGAGAGACAGAGAGAATGAATGTTTGTGTCTGTCTCTGTGTGTGCATGCATGCATGCATGTGTGTGTTTTTAAAATGTGCCTAGACATGTTTTCATGACTTCTAGATTTCTTTATGTTACAATGATGAAAAGCATTTACATGCCAGCTTGAAGCCCACAGATACCATCAGCTAAGCTAAGGAAAGTGAGGAGCTGCCAGCCACTCAGTAATCATTGAAAAACTTTCACTGACAGTGGTTGTCTCTCTTCCCCAATCTCTATGTTTTCCTAGAACATTTTTTTTTTTGCCAAAAAAATAGGATTGCCAGGCCAAATTATATGAACTTTATCTTTTTTCTTTTCTTTAAATAATACCATTGTAGCAAAATTTGAAAATATACAAACCACTTATTTTTAAGTGTACAATTGGATGCTATTTCACAAATGTACAGAGTTGTGCAATCAGGACCACAAGCTGCTTTTTAGAATAGTTCCACTATTCTAAAAATATCACTAATGGCCACTTACAGTCGGTCCCCATCTCAGCCCCAGGCAGGTAAGTGATTTCTGCTTCAGTGGCGCCCAGGCTCCTTTCAGACAATTTACTAGGCACTTTAACTAGGTAATGGCACTCTCTTGGTTTGCCCAGAAAGTCACTAAGTGTTCTATCAAATGTTTCTCTTGTCTCTGAATTGCCCCTTCTAGCTCCTTCCACAGGCAACCAGTGGTTCACCCTGGTTCACATCCTTAAAAATGTAACCAGGTACTTCAGGCATGGAAACATATACAAAGAATAATAGATACCTGCACTTCCTGCAACAGCTTTAGTAGTGTTGCATTCTTGCTGATTCTCTTTTGGTGTGTTTGAAAGTTTGTTTCCTTCCTTCCTTTCTCCCTTCCTCCCTTCCTCCTTTCCTTCTGAACAGGGTCGAATGTAGCCTAATTCACCTTGAACTCATTTGGGGAGCAAAGATGGCTTTGTATTGCTGATTCTTCTCCTGTCTCCACCTCCTGAGTGCTTCGGTCACAGGTATATGCCACCGTTGTACCCGGCTGTACCGTTGTGTTTATTTTTGAGACTTGGTTTCACTTTGCAGCCCTGGCTAGCCTGGAACTTGCTGTACAGATCAAGTTGGCCTCTAACTGCACGCAGCCCTCCTGAGTGCTGCAGCTCATACTCAACCACTATTCCCCTGACCCCCAAGAACTAAGATCTCATACTATCACGGAAGCCCTCTGCATTGTCAACTTCCACCCGACTCTCCCTCACTTCCCCCTTCTTCCTTCTTCCCTGTATATAACTACTCTCCTGACTTTTGTTTGTTGTTGTTTTTAATTTTTTTTTTTTTTTTTTTTTTTTTTTTTTTTTTTTTTTTTTTTTTTTTTTTTTTTTTTTTTTTTTTTTTGCTTATGATCTGTCTGTTGAGTGAAGTGCTCAGGAGAATACCTTGACATATCACAAGTAGGCTTCATGTGTGAATTGGTTTGCAACTCTATATTTTTTAATGAATGGATCTATCACATAGCACCATCCTATAACTTACTCTTTCAGCTCAATGCCCTTAAAATTTTTTTACCTGTTTTTAAAATTCACCTTTTTTTTTTTGTTTTGTTTTGTTTTGTTCTTTAGTGCTGGTAACAATAGCTTGTTCTTTTTAGCTGTTGAATAGTGTTCAACTAGGAAGAACTGTTTACTCATTTGCCAGTTGGCGGACACTTAAATAGTTTTGCTCTCTCTTGCTACTACCACGGCACTGTGATACATGCTTTCCATGTTTCCTCATTTGTGACTAGAGCTTTACTCTATGCACAGAAGCACATAATGATTCAACCACAGGTTATGGATGTGGCATTTGTCCTTGGCGCCTATTTGTCCTGCAGTGAATGAACCAAGTTCACACTGTCACTCGGGTGTAGCAGGGCGCCCAGTGGTGCACTCCCATGATCACTTGGGTGTAGCAGGGCACCCAGTGGTGCACTCCCATGATCACTCGGGTATAGCAGGGCGCCCAGTGGTGCACTCCCATGACAGCTTGTCCACCTGATATTAGCAGGCACTCAGCCCTGCTCTTACAGATCCTTTACACATCAGATTCTGAGAACATGGCTCTGTTCAGAACACGGACATTCTGAATGCAAAACAGATGAGCGTGGACAGGAATCCCTGACTGGTATTCATTAACACCACTCCTTCTGTCACGCTAGCATATCTTCATATGTATGTATCAGCCAGTTCACTTTTTTTTTTTTTTTTTCGAGACAGGGTTTCTCTGTGTAGCTCTGGCTGTCCTGGAACTCACTTTGTAGACCAGGCTGGCCTCGAACTCAGAAATCCGCCTGCCTCTGCCTCCCAAGTGCTGGGATTAAAGGCGTGCGCCACCACCACCCGGCCCAATGTCTCTGAATTGTTAATATTCTCTGCTGGCTTTTCTATTAGAGCATGGGTCTCACTTTCTGGTTTGTGGTAGTGTCTTTACATGTTCTAGATGCAAATCCTTTATATTATCTACATTGCAAATATCTTTCCTTAATCTATATCTGGTCTTTCAGCTTTGCATATCATATCTTTGGTTGAATATATATTATGAAAATTGTGGTGTGTATGTATGCACAGGCACAGTACTGGCAATTATCCCTAGGACCTCACTCATACTATGTAAGCACTTCACCACTGACTCGATCCCCAGTCTAGAATTTTAACTTTAATGGGGTTAGATTAACCACTTGTTTTCTTTATGGTTTGTGGATTTGAATCACATAAGCCATGAAACCATGAAGGCTTCCCCCATCCCTGTACATTGTTCTAAATGTTTGAAAATATTTAATTTGGAACCTTTTAAATATGGCATGAAGTGGAGATTCAGTGACTTTTATTTTTTTTCCTTTAAATTTTTTATGTGTATGGGTGCAGAGCCTTACAAATACAGAGGCAGATATTAGCAGCCAACCATTGGACTGAGCATGGGGTCCCTAATAGAGGAGCTAGAGAAGGGACTGGAGGAGTTGAAGGGGTTTGCAACCCCATACGAAGAACAATAATATCAACCAACCAAACCCCCCAGAACTCCCAGGGACTAAGTCATCAACAAAAGAATATGCATGGCTCCAGCTGCATATGTAACAGAGGATGGGCTTGTCATGCACCAATGGAAGGAGAGGTACTTGGTCCTATGAAGGCTCGATAGATGCCCCAGTGTAGGGCAGGGAGGTGGGAGTGGGTGGGTTGGTTGAGGAACACCCTCATAGAAGCAAGGGAGGGAGGATGTGATAGGGTGTTTCTGGGAGGGAGGGAAACCAGGAAAGGGGATAACATTTGAAATGTAAATAATGAAAATATCCAATAAAGAATTTTTTTTTTATGCGTATGGGTGCATGTGTCTGTGTACTGTGTGTATACTACCTGTGTGGCCACAAGAGGGCGTCAGATCCTGAGACTGGAGTTAGAGATGGTTGGAAGACAGAACCTGAATGCTGGGAACCACACTTGGGTCCTCTGCAAGAGCAGCCAGTGTACTTACGGCTGAGCATCTCTGCAGCTCCTCAGTGCTGTTTCTCCACATAAATAACCAACTGTTCTAGAAGCCATTTCCATGTCTATACCCATCTACATCATGGCTTGCTAGTCTGCTTTTGTGTGTGTGTGTGTGTGTGTGTGTGTGTTGTCTTTTTTAAAAATATCTCCAACCATGTGTTACCTCAGGATGACCCAATTCACCTGTCCATCTGCTTTCAAATGATTTTATCTAGTCTTTCAAAGACTTTATTTTATTTTTGAGTTCTGTATATCTTGTGTGTGTGGGTGTGGGTTAGTACATGTGAGTGTAGGCCACGTGGAGTTCACAAGAGCATGCCAGGTGCTTGGGAGCTGGAGCTACAGGCAGTTGTGGGCAGCTTAGTTTGGTGCTTAGGAGGAGCCAAATTTAGATCCTTTACAAGAGCAGCATCACTCGTAACCACAGAGGCTCCCTTCTGGTTTTACTTTTTTTGGTCTCTTAGCTTCCAAATGAATTTTAAACTCCTCTTCCTCCTCCTCCTCCTCCTCTTCTTCCTCCTCCTTCTCCTCTTCTTCCTCCTTCCCCTCCTCGTCCTCCTCCTCCTCTTCCTCCTCCTCCTCCTCCTCCTCTTCTTCTATATTGCTGAAATATTTGAGCTTTGCCGGACTTACTTACAGACTAAAGAGACAGAAATGATACTGGAGTCTCTTTTGTTCATTTAATTCACAACTATTCTATGTTCTTTGTAAATATCTTTCATTTGTCTTGTTGATTTATTACTTGGTCCCCTTCAGTTTTGTTGCTATTCTGAATCTTATTTTGTGCCTCATTTCCTAACGCATATTTGTGCTGTCAAGAGATGATGATTTTTTTTTCTGTTGATAGTATACTTACCTAACCTTCTTGCTGTATAGTTTATTGTTGTCTCTTGGCCTTTATATAAAAACCAATCATTTCTCTGTCATATAAAGACATTTTTATCTCTTCCTTTTCAATTTTATTTATTTTGGTTTTTTTTCTTATCTTATTGCAGGAGTTAGAACTTTTAATGCATTCTGAACAGAAGTAAGGACAGGAAGACAGTTCTTGCTTTGGTGTCAATAGCAATTCTTCCAAAAGAAAGGTGCCATTTGCTGTAGGATTTTAAGAGCTATTCTTTATCTGGTTACAGTGTAACGTCCCCTTTCTTGGGATTATGAGATGTGTATGTGTAGAGCTGGCATTCCCATCCAGGACTCAGGGTCCCCAATCAGGGCTGTTTCCACACAGTGGGCATAAACAGAACCAACGTCTTAAAATGACAAGGTAAATAGACAAATGTAATATATACAATTAAGTGAGTTCTAATTAAACGTGTGAATGGAGAGACAACCAGGAAAGAGAAAGATTTACATAACTGAAATCTAATTTTGTCAATCACATGAGGAAACAGCAGATTGTAAAGGGTAATTAACACTAGGCAAATAGCAGAACCAATGAGAGGAGTTGGCCTTGGCCCAAAGTCAGAAGTCTTTTGGATCTTTGTATGTTGTAAAAGCCTATTCGACAAAATCAAAATTACTGAAGGAGTACAGATGAGATGTTCTCTTGTTTCTGAAAATTCAATTCTGATCCTATTTAATCCCTGGCTTTTTTTTCCTTTCTGATTATCTCATTAATTCTTTATACCACCCCCATTTCTCCTCCAGGGCCATTTTTCTCCATGGGGGGATTTTTTTTTTTAGCATGGGGGATGTTATTTTCCTAGTTTCTCAATAGTCTTCATTCATATAGTAGCTGATTCATCTCCACATGTGCTCAGCAACATTTACCAGGTGCCTACAGTGTTCAGGTAATACAGAGGTCTTTAGAACTGTGACTACTGCATAGCTGGCTTTGCTTTCACTTTTAGTGCTGGACAGAACCCAGAGTTTTATGACTGCCTGCACTGGGCCACTGAGCTGTGTCCCCAGCTTGGTAGCTGTCCTTGAGATCAAGAGAGTAAGACAGTGTTTGCTGTACAAAACAGGGGGGAAAAACCAAGACCGACTAACAGCGACTGAGAATAAAGACCGGGCTTCCCCAGAGAGGCGGCCATGAAGTTATGTTTAGAAAGATCAAGAATGTGATGTTTTCTGGGTGGACATAAGGAATGAGACCCTTCCTCTGTGCCCTTCAGGAAGATGAGTGGTTCAGGCAGAGCACGGCCCTAGAAGCTACTCACCTGGATCTGAATATCCTTGGAGTTGATCACTTCCACAATGCCCACCACATGATCAAACACCAGGCCAAACTTCTTGCAGTTATCTAAAAGAGAAAAACAAAGCTCCAGTAAATGCACGGGGCAGGTTTCTGCAACACAGTTCAGCACAGTGAGCACACAGGCTTATTAGTTTTGCCTACCGACAGTGATGGAGTTTACTTTTCCCTTTATCTGAAGAGTGGATTTGTCACATTTGAAAATGTAAGCCACTTGTTTCAGCTCAGTCTCTGAGATGACAAGGTCATTCCTGTCCTCTTGGTATTCCTAAAGGTAAAACAGACGTGGACATTAAACATGAATAGAAAGAAGGGCCGAACCCGCTGACGGCTGACCTTGCCAGAGGCTTCAACGGAATTGTTGCCTTTCAGCATGCTGTCTTCCGGAACATTCTCCTTATGGAGAGACCTCCAGGCCTTAGATGTCGATTGTAATCATGGGAGTGAGTGAACCACTTGGAAATGGCATCCATTTGCTTAGTGCTGAGTGTTGGATGTTAACGGCCCTGCTAGGGAGCAGGGCTGGAGCAGGGATGTGGTTGCTATGCACACTTGGTTGCTATGCGGATGCTGGCAGTCCATCTGATGCAGCATCAGGCCCTGCTGTGGTCATCAGGAGATGGGGCAGCTGGGGGTCTGAACAGTGCTTCAAGCTCCAGTGTCTTTTCAGGCCTTGGCAACCTTTCCAGGGCCTTTGTTCTTTAATCTTTAATACAGCTCTCTGATTCGGTAGGGGACTCCAGCTATCATCAATATTCAAAGCATTCCTGGCACACTTATATAATTAACCCTGAGAATGGTGGGTGGCAGCGGTGGCTTCAGGTTTTGAACAAAACTATCACTCCATCACCAAAAGACACAGAGTCCCACGAGTACTGGTTGATGGCTTCTTCCCCACCTGCTCAAAAGTTTGGAAATCAGTAATCACATTCACAGAAAGGAAGCTCACTGTCAGTGGCTAGGGCTGGAGGGCTAGAGGAGAAGGAGCCATTGTCTAACAGCCTGAGTTCTGCAAGATACAGAGCATCCTGCAGTGAATGCCAGGGATGGAAACCCAGCAGTGTAGACACATCCAGCACCACAGGGATGTGCACTTAAAGATGCTTGGCTGAGATTTGGTCTTTTGCAATGTATTGTAAGCGAAATACTGGCCCCCAAGTCCTGGTTGCCCCAGGGATGAGAAAAATCCACACATAGACCCAAGTGATGCTAGGTAACCTTGCCCCGCCCCCAAGTTATCTGTCATTGGTGAATAAAACTGCCTACAGCCTGTAGTTGGGCAGGAGATAGGCAGGGGTTTTTGGTCCCAGGGCTTGGGGTCTGAGGCAGGAGATCACAAAGGGGAGAGGGTAGAGAGAGGAGAAGTCGCCATGGGTAGGTGAATTATGAAAACAGGGTCATGAAGCCTGGCCAGCTGGAATTGAGAGCAGCCCATGGGGAACATGGGAAGTTATAACTCTGGGTCTTCTATAGTGAAGTAGACATGGTAGCATAGATGGTAGACATTTTCCCAGCTCCCATGCTGAGTAAGGCTTATTATAAACATAAGGGTTCTGTGTCTTTTATCTGGGAACTGAATGATATAAGGTAGAGTAGAAACCCCAATTTAAGATTAAACATTTACTGCAACAATTGCTACTGGTGAGTGTTAATGTGTATTTTTACCACAGTTTAAAAATATTTTAAAGGTGGTGGTGGCACACACCTTTAATCCTAGTACTTGGGAGGCAGAGTCAGGCAGATCTCTGAGTTCAAGGACAACCTGATCTACAGAGCAAGCTCACTGTCTCAAAAACCAAACCAAACCAAACCAAAAATAGTTCTAGAGAGTAGAAGGAAAGAATCAATAGTAGCTACTTAAAAAAAATGTATGCAAGTCTGCAGAAGTACCTGGTTTCTTCATTTTGGCATCATTTTTGCATCTTATCATTTCACTTGGAAATTTCCATGTCTTTCAGAAGTGGTTTGAGGTGTTTTGAAGTTAGTTTTAGTGGAGTGAATCAGAGTAAACATTACAGGATTCCACTCACCACTCTCCATTTCCTCCCCTCCAGTTCCAGCACTGGAGCATGTCTCTGAGGAGAATTCGATTTGGGAGATATGGGGCTTGGCGTGTGGGTTTTGGTTGGAGATTGAATTTGTCCTTGAGCCCTCAGGCTGGGATTCTTGTAGGTCTTCTTGTCGTCTGTGACGTGCCGGAGCCCTGGGAAGGCAGAACAGTTTTAATTGTCAATTTACCCTAGGCTAGGATCACCTGGGAAGAGAATCTCAATAAGAAAGTGTCTAGGTCAGGTTGGCCTGTGGCGATGTCTGTAGGGGATTGTCTTTTTTTTCCTCCCGAGACAGGGTTTCTCTGTGTAGCCCTGGCTGTACTGGAACTCATTCTGTAGACCAGGCTGGCCTCGAACTCAGAGATCTGCCTGCCTTTGCCTCCCAAGTGCTGGGACTAAAGGCGTGTGCAACCACCACCTGTGGAGATTGTCTTGATTGTCTTGACTGGTATGAGAACAGCTTAAAAATGGGCAGTACCATTCCCTGGTTGTGGACCTTGGACTATGTAAGAGTAGAGAAAAGCTAGCTGAACACTAAGCATGCATGTGTTCACTTTCTCTCCACTCGTGACTCTGATGTGACTAGTTGCTTCACGTGCCTGCCCTGACTTTCCCACAATGATAGACTGTAATGTGGGATTGGAAGCCCTTCTTCCTTGAAGTCACTGTTGTTACAGCAACAGAAAAGAAATTAAAACAGGAGGTGGCACAATGTAGGTATGAATCATCCCATCTAGTGAAAGGGGAAATGGCCACCATGCAAAGTACACAAGAACTTTTGGTAAAGTATGTAAGAACTGTTGTTCAAGATCAGTATGCAGAGGCTGAATCCTGTGTAAGTTTAGATTGAAAGAAATGTGTGTGTGTGTGTGTTTAAAGATCATTGCTTTTTGGATATAAATATTCCTCAAGGCCCATGAAAAACTTGGTCTCTAGATCAAGATACTCCTCTGCAGGGTTGTAGAACCTTTAGATTTGATCAAAAGTTTGAAGTGAATCCTTGCTGGAAAAAGTAGGTCACTGGTTGCAGGTCCTGAAATCCCATAGCTTGGCTCCACTTCCTGTCCACTTCCTGTCTGATTCCTGTTTTACCAAGAAGTGAGAAGATGAGGGGTTAACTCAGCTGGGTTTGGAGCCACCTAGGAGACACAACTCTTGCATAGATGTGTCACTGAGCAGAGAAGACTCACCCCAAATCGGGATGACCCATGCAATGAGCTGGGGCCTCATCCTGAAGTAAAGGGAGAGTGTGAACTGGGTACCAGTGTCCATGCCCTCTGCTTCTTGACCCACTAGGATGGGAACAAGTAGTCCTGTGCTTTTCCCTATAGATGGACTGTGTCCTCTCAAACTGTGAGCCAAGACAGATCATTCCTTGAGTTGCTTTTGTGGGGAATTTTGTCACAGTGATGAGAAAAATAACGAACACAGTGACGAACCCTGTTTTTAAAGAGATGGCACACCTACTGTGCAAAAAGCAAACAAAACTATCTAAGCCCCCAAAGACTTCCTGGTTGACTCACAGCTAAATCATTTCTTAGGTATGGTTTACAATGCTATGCCACCCCCAGGTAGTACTTCCCAGCATTTGAAATCAGCTTTAGAGTCAGAGGTCCATTCCTTTACTTTGCAAGTGAGTTTCAGAGAGATGGCACCATAGGCCCGAGCCAAGAGTAAACTTGAAGGCTGAGTTCTTGGCTTCCAGCCCCATGCAGAGTAACCTCTACACCCTCAATCCTATTAAATGTGCAAAACAAAAATACTGCAACAGCCCTTCGGGTCACGTGACTAGATCGTCTAGCCTGAGTATACTTTTGATCCTGATAAATGTTAAACATTTGTATTAAAATCATCAACTACTTGCCCTGTGAAGACAAAGGTAGTTCAATGATAGACCTTCCAAGGAGTAGGATAGAGGTACTATTTGCCACTTTTATTTCATTTGATCCGGATGACTTAGTTTTGGAGATTGGTGGCGGAGCCCTGGGGCTGAGGAGGTACCACTCATTGGTCAACTGAGAACCCGGAGTCTCTGAGTTCTCACTGGTTTGTATTGCAGCCCAATGAAGGCCCTGTTCCTGGAGCTGGAAAGCACCTAGGCTCCCACCTCAAGAGGCAGCTCCTTCTCCCTGTATCCTGAGGATGGCAGTGGATGGGGTACATTTCCTTGAGGCCGTGGAGAATGCATATGCCTAGAGCCAAAGGGAAAGGGAGTTGGCTTCCAGGATTTGTTTTCTTACCTTTAGTGATGGCTTCTCCCTGATTAAGCTGGGCAAATAAAGCTGAGCGAGAAGGGGAGGGCTCCTCCTTTTTACCCTCATTCTCAAGAGGTGGAGGTGGCCCAGGAGGAGGTGGTGGTGGAGGTGGTGGTGGGAGGCCAGGCCCAGAGGAGAGGATGGAAAATGCTGACGCTGTGGATGCTACAGGACCCTGTAGGAGACAGAAGATGGGAGCTTTGCTGAGACTGGAGCTCTGGCTGTGATCGTCAGGGGTTCAAGATTCTCCAACAGGGTGCCGGAGGCACAGCCATGCATTGAGAGTCTTTTGTGAAGGCCCTGGATCAGGGGGTGATCTTCTGGGAACACACAGTGTGTTGGGCGGGACCTGCATGTTTAGAACTCTCACTGCAAAGTCATCAGCAGGCAAATATCCAGAGGCCCATATTCATGCCCAAGGCTCTGGGTATGAGTGAAATCTGGCCTTGAGTAACTGGAATCGTGAGAAAAAGTGGTTCAGTGGATAGGAAAATTAACTTTTGTGGACATGGCAAACTAAAACCACTAAGGGGAGAGAGAGAGAGAGAGAGAGAGAGAGAGAGAGAGAGAGAGAGAGAGAGAGA
>NW_022196913.1:51334338-51375583 GCF_008632895.1 Mastomys coucha | reverse complement strand
AGAGAGAGAGAGAGAGAGAGAGAGAGAGAGAGACTGTGTGTGTTATTAGACTTTTTTGAGCACTGCCCCCCCCAAAAACAAAAGCCATTTGTGACCCGTGCACTGTCAGATGCAGAGGTAGAGGGCACCTAGAACCCTGATTGTTCTGTGACTCTCAAGGCTGGTGAGCCGACAGAAAGGATACCCTTTCCGAGTCAAGGGAGGCGCACACCCTTGCTTTCTGCTCTCCATCATGCAGTTCCCAGCTCAGAGGCCTAACAAATTCAAGTGGCAGGACTCCGGGATACAAGAGGGGGACTTCCTGTCACTGTGGCTGCTCCTCTTTACTGATGTGACGGAGAATCACAGTGGAGATGGACCTTGGATTTCATCTTTCGGGATGTTTCCAGCAGGATTCTGCTGAGAAAGGAACGCCAACTCTGAGCATTGGCAGTACCACCCCTGGAGTGTGGGCTGGCCTGAGCAAAAAGGAACTGAGCACCAGAATTCATCTACCTGCCTGCCTCTCAACACAGTGTGGCAGCATTCATCTATCTGCCTCTCAACACAGTGTGGCAGCATTCATCTATCTGCTTGCCTCTCAACACAGTGTGGTAGCTGCTTCACATGCCTGCTGCTTGGCCTGCTGCCAAGCCCTCCCCACTGTCAGGGCCTGTGTCATCAAGCTCTGAGCCAAAACAAACCCTTCCTCTCTCTCTCTCGCTCTCTCTTTAAGAATTATGTATTTATTCAATATATATGAGTACATTGTAGCTGTCTTCACACACACCAGAAGAGGGCGTCAGATCCCAATATAGATGGTTGTGAGCCACCAATGTGGTTGCTGGGAATTGAACTTAGGACCTATGGAAGAACAGTCAGTGCTCCTAACCGCTGAGCCATCTCTCCAGACCCCTTCCTTTCTTAAATTGCTTCTTGTCAGGTATTTGGTCACAATGATGAGAAAATAACTAATGTTGATCCCATAGATGATATTCTCAGAGGGCTAAAAACCAATTGGACTTATGTACACAACAAAACTTGAGATGCGTATACTATTACACTTTTATTTTTAATGCCTTGGTTACTGTTCGATTGCTGTGAAGAGACACCATGATCAGGGCAACTTATAAAGGAAAGCATTTAATTGGGAGCTGGCTTGCAGTTTCAGAGGGCTAGTCCATTGTCATCATGGTGAGAGCATGGCAGCAGGCAGGCATGGTGCTGCAGCAGTAGCTGAGAACTTATATCCTGATCCCCAGGCAGTGGGCAGAGAGAGGGTGCTGAGGCCTTCCGAAACCCCAGAGCCCACCCCCAGTGACACACTTCCTCTAAAAAGGTCACACCTCTTCATCCTTCCTGACTGGTTTACCCAGTGGGAACCACACATTTAGACATAAGAGCCTATGGGGGCCATTCTCATCCAAACCACTCCATTTAACATATTTTTACCTTTTATTTTATTTATGTGAATGAATGGGTATCTGTCTGGTGTACGCAATAGGTGTGTGGGTGTCTGCTAATGTAAGTTTCCTTGAATCTGGATTTATAGTCAATTGTGATCTGCTTGATGGGTGATAGGAATTGAACTTGGGTCTTCTGAGAGAGCAGTGGGTGCTCTTAAGCACTGAGCCCTCTCTTCTTCATGTTAATATTTGTAAACACTGATATATAGCTACATACCTATGAAAAGGAATTAGAAGCCAATTAAATTTTAAAGTGGCAGAGCTAGGGGGAGTGGGACATTCCAGGCATTTCACAACTGAGAGTCTGAGGCAGGGGAATGACTAGTTTCAGACAACCCTGGGCTTTTCATATAGAGGTAAGTTTGGACTGCATAGTAAGACCCTGTCTCAAAATATGATGTAATAGGGAACTAAGAGACTGGGGGAGACAGAGGAGTTTGTGTGTTTTCAGTGCCAAATACACGAATTGAAGCCTTATATAAGTGCCGAATGCTAATGGGCACACACAATCTTATTTTCATAAACAACTCAGTATTATGAGATGTCAAAGTCAGGAAGTTTTAATCTGCCGTTGTCTTTTAAAACAGCTATTTTCAAGCACTTACATAATCTCTATTCAGCACAGAGTTGCTGTGAATAGAAAAGACTCTTCTCTCATTCAGAATGTGTATCTCTGAGCCTCGGTGGCGGTGGAAGTCTCCTCTTCTGGAGCTACAGTTTACCACACTTTTGTTTTTTGTTTTGTTTTATTTTTTTTCCTAAGGAGGAGCAGCCTGACTCCCTCAGGATTCTGAGGTCAAGCAGAAAATGCTTTCATAATTCTTGAGACCAACCAATTTTTTCTCCCCAGGATCCTAAATGATTTCTGTCATGTTACTGAGGTGAAATTTGAGGGACCTGCTCAGACCCATAAAAGGACACGCAGCATAAGCTTTGCACAACAGGCCATATTCCAGGCCTCAGTGATAGACACTGAAGCCACGGAATACTACACTTTTTCATAACCACACCATTATCCACGCAGCCATGGAGGGGCAGTCCCCTCCCCCATCACCTGAGACACTTCAGCTTTGCAGGCATTCTGTTTTGTGAGAAAGGGAGCTGTCCCTGGCTTCCACATTTTAGGAATATTGGTCCCTTCCTTCTCAGGATCTAAGAACTGGGAGATGACGCAGCAATGGATAAACCATATCCCATCTTCTGGGGACTTTGACATATTCAATTGGTGACAGCCGACAGAGAGGGTTTACAGAGATAAATGTGGAAAATAAAACCTCCCACAGCAAAGCGCCTGGAGCCTGTGAAATGCTGCCCTGGACGTGCCCTTCTGAGGTCCAGCCGCATTTGTACAACATTCGCTGGGTACCAGGCTCTGGTTTCCAAGGCTACTTTCCAATTAGCATTCAGGAGCTTTGCTGAACAGTGGACTTGAAACCAAACTGATTAGGCCTTCCCTGAATTGAATTGCTTTGGGCTGCCTGCCCCCCTCCCTGCACCCCCTCCCCCCAAGCACAGAGGGGAGAAACTAATCTTTACTGCCTTCTTTTTTTCTGTACCTGTTACAGACCTCCCGTGACTTGGCACATAGTGGGCAGCAGCCAGCAAGACTGATCCCACCCGAAACCCAGTGAAGGGGAGAGGAAGGCAGGCCCTGGGGTGGGGCTGGAGGTGGGGCTGGGGGTTGAAGAAGAAGTCTCTGGTGCCAAATGTTTTCATTGATTTAGTACTCAGCTCTAGATTTACTGAAACACATGAAATGGCTAAGGATCTGTTAAAATTTCCCAAGCCCAGGCCGTGTGGCAGAAATACTAACTGGAGAACATGAGCAGGGTAGGCTGCATACTCCTGTGTGTGTGTGTGTGTGTGTGTGTGTGTGTGTGTGTGTATTTTGCCCCCCTACTTATCTTGGCCCTTGCAGTGTGGGGATAATCATGGGAACAATCGTCTTGTCCTGTGGGCTGAGATGAACCTTAAATAAGACAATGTCACTTGGGCTGTATGGAAATCCCTCTGAGAGAAAAGAAAGCCGAGACCCCAGAAAAGCTGTTTGCATTTAGCAATAAGCCAGCAGCCAATGCCAAAGGCACTGTTCTAGCACATATCTGTTGATTTTAAAGCTGACTTTGGAGAAATCCTTTATCTATATTCAGATTTTTATTTTTTCAGAGACAGTGTCTCATGTAGCCCAGGTGGGCCTGGAATTCACAACCTAGCCAAGGATGACCTTGAACTCTTGACCTATCTGCCTCTACCTTCCATGATCTGGAGTTGCAGGTGTTTACTACCACACCCAGCTACAGTAACAAAAGAAAATTACGGTTATTATGCATCCCATAATGCATGTGCAGAGGACAACTTACACGAGTCATCTCTTTCCTTCTTTTCTGGGAATGGAGCCCAGGTGATCAGGCTTGGCATTGATCTGAACCATCTTACCTGATCTGGGTTTTGTTTGTTTAAAGTCATCGTGCACAGGAAGTTGGAGGATGGGGAGGAAAATGGTGACTCTGGAGGGAGTTAGGAAGAGGAGTTGGGGGTGGGGGAAGAAATATGATCAAAATACTTTGTAAGCATGTATGAAATTTTCAAAGAATTAATACAAATATTATATTAAGTAGGATCACCGGTCAAATGAAAGACTAGATGGATTACCTTGTTAAATTGCATTTTCCCTGGATCTCCACTCAGAATACATGTGATCGAAGCACTGGGAGAAACATAACATCCTTGACTTTTTTTTTTCCTTTCTGAAACATGGTTTTGCTAATGTAGCTCAGGCTGGCTCCATGCACCTACTTCTATCTAGCCCTCCCCGTACAAGGATCGTTAGTGTGTACCACTATGCCTGGCTTGGCTTAGTTTTAACGCCCACCACTCCTCACTGGCCTCTCTCACCTGCACCTGGTTGGGGTTGTCGTTGTTTGAATGTCTGGAATGGTCTTCATGTGGTGAGGAGATTAGGCTTCTTGGCTTTGGTACCCAAGCCCTTGGCATTAACTCAGCCTTCACGATGACTTTGTCATGCTTTGCTGCTCTGTTGCGGAATCTGGCCTCTTGCCCAGTTACTTCTGTACTCACCGACTACAGGAACAACTCACTTGTACCCAGACCCTGGTTCCTGATGGAGTGAGTGCTCAAGTTGTCCTGGGAGGGGGTCTCTGTGTCTTAGGGACTAGAGACTGGAAGTCAGTGATCCTCAGTAAGCTACCTTTGAAAGGTGGACGTAACAGGAGAGGTAGCTGGTATGCGGGGGTATCCAGACTGAATGGGAGCTATCGGCAGGGCCAGGTGCCTTGGGTGCCCACTGACAACCGTAGGAACTGAGGCTGTAGGCATTGCAGGGGACGGAGTAGTGTTCAGAGGACAGGGCACTGGAGCAGGGCGGATTTTGCCTTCTTCAGGATTTGAGTTGGGTCTGTGTAATGACAAAGCAGAGCTTGCCAAAGGGCGAGTTTGTCCGGAGGGATCTCAGAGAGGTAAGACCTGACTTGGGAACCTTGGAGGTTCGCACCGAAAAGGATTCCCTTCCCTGCTGGGTGCTGCCTAGGTCTTGGGGAACTGCCAGATTGGCACAAAGATTTCCCTCATGCCTTGAGTGGGAATCTGTGTGGAGCATCAGGATGTTTAGAGGTACGGTCTACTTGCAAATTTGGGGTCTTTTTCAAATGTTCTTCCTTCCTCCCTTGCTTCCTCTGCCCGCCTCTTCCACGTGCCCGTGAATGCACAGGTGCAGGCGTTGTTCCTCAGGGGCTTAAGTCAAAGGACGACTTTCTCACATCAGTTCTGTTCTTCCACTGAGTGGGTCACGGAGGTCAAACTCAGATCATCTGGGTGGGTGGCAGGTGCCTTTACACACTGAGCTGGATTGCCAATCCTACCCGTTTTATGGCTTTAAACAAAACAAAACAAAATAAAACAAATAAAACCAAACCATGGGCCCCAAGGACTGAAGCTCAGATTTACCAGCCGAATTACTGCCCCTGGACAAAGAAAGCTTTTCTTAATAAATTCTTTTATAATATGTGTGACTTGAACACTTATTCTCATTTTATAGTCATGGCGTAGAATCAGACAATTTAGCACTCAGAAGAACCCAGGGAGTTGAGGTCATGTGACTGGGATGAGGTCACCTAGCCTGGGAAGCTGAGAGCTGAAGTGGCAATCTCAATGTAGGAGCTCTGAGGGAGGCAGGCTTAACCTTACCGGTCCAGCCAGACAAACACGTAAACCCTTCTGAGGCAGGGAGATGCGTCTCTGAAGTGTCTTTGAGTCTCCAGGCTGGGTGCAGTTAAAGAATAGCGTCTATAAAAGTCATGTAACAATGGCTTGCCACTTAAAAAAATTAAAAAGAGAAGCAGAACATTTATGATTTCCAATGGCTGTGTTCCCGGTGCAAAAGTTCACTTGTGTTGCAAGAACACGGCACAGAAATCCCAAATGAGGCTTTTAAGCCCTATTAAGATTAATTTTGAGAGCAGATGTTTGATTATGGACTTTTTTCTTTTTTCTTTTCTGGCATAAAGACTTTTAAAAGAAAGTTAATGTTCTACAAATCTCTCTAAATGAATGTCACTGTCCTGGGAACAGCTGTCTCTCCCATTTTTAAAGCCACGGACTATAGGCAGAAAACCAAGAGACATTCTAAGCGGCACAAGGGCATTTACAAGTCTACAGTTCTGTGCGCTATGTTATATACGCCACAGCCTACATTACGCACACCATAGCCGTGCACCAGTGTGCCTGGTAGTTTGTTTACATTGATGGCTACTTCCCAGAGCAGTTAGGACTCGTTTCTTCAGAAGTCAGACTTTATTTTTTGGTGTTTCTGAGACAGGGTCTCGAGTTTACTATGTAAGCCCTGGCTGGCCTCAGTACTCCCAGCGATTTCCCCTGCCTCAGCCTTCCGAGTGCTGTGACTGCCGTCATTAGCCACTATGCCAGCCTCTTAGAATTTAGATTTTCACTAGAAAGGGAAATTACTGAGAATGTTGAGTAGAATCTTACAATTGCTTGATGGTGGTCATTCTATATAATTAATTGCATGTTTCTTCCTCTTAACGCTGCTTCTTAAATTACCAGTTCATTCAGATATACTCTAAACTTAACTTCTAAATATGCCATAAAATTATTTCAGTTACCTAGATTTTTTGAGTTTGTAGAAAGAAGGGCCAGTAGGACTAGTCTGTGTGGGGCTATGGAGCCAGACCTAGGGCTGCAGTGACTCAGAGCACACCATTGGGGGCTTTGCAAGTTCCCTAATACTGAAAAGAAGAGATTGGGGGGATTTAAGCAAAGAAGAAATATATACAGACAGCATTAACCTCCAGCTTTAAGAATAGGTCAGGCAACCAGTATCCTGGTTAGTATTTTTACCACCATTTAAAGAGCAGGGACCAAGAACATAAAATTATCATGTGATCCTTTCTTGGAACGGGAGGATTATGTTGCTTACAACAGGGCCTTTGCGGGGACTTCTCTTCTATAAAACTAGCTTAGTGACGGTAATATTTTGAGCCACCTGTCCTTAAAGTATTTGTGGAGATGGTAGATAAGGCCACAGGAATGGAGCAGCTGACACTCAGCAGGATTTATGGGTTTTGTTTCTCCATTCCTTCCTTCAGGGACACACACAGTTAATTCCCTTGTTTCTGGGCAGGATCTCTGGTTGTCCTTTGTTGAACCATCTTGGCCTGGAAATCACAAGCAGAGCCCACCACTAACAATCTCCAGGTAGCAGCGACAGCTCCCATGTGCCTGGTCATATCCTCAGGTGGTCAAAAGTTCCCAGGCCCTGCTACGCACAGTTTTGACCCCACAAGAACTCATAAAATTTTACAGCTAACATTTTTACATAAAACACTGTCAATTACCTTTTCTGAAGACAAAGAACCCCAAACATCCTGGTATGATAGAATACATAAAATATAAGACCAATAAACCTCATTTCCATAATAGGAGACACTGGCTAAAGAAGGAGGAAAAGTCTTTCTCTCCTCTCTCTCTGTCTCTCTCTGTATCTCTCTGTCTCTCTCTGTCCCTGTCTCTCTCTGTCTCTGTCTCTCTGCCTGTCTCTGTCTCTGTCTGTCTGTCTGTCTGTCTGTCTGTCTGTCTGTCTCTGTCTCTCTCCCCCTCCCCCAACCCCCCACCAAGGTCCATGTAGACTAGCTGGCCTCCAACTCACTATGTAGCCAAGGAGGCCTAGATTTTCATCGTCCTGTTCCTAGCTCCCAAGCGCTGGGATCACTGCTGGGACTGAGCACAGTTCATGCTTCGAGCAGGCTAGGCCAGCACTCTACCACTCCAGCCCTTAAAGAGTCTTCCAATCACAGATTAATGATTTGGGATTTTTTGTTTGTTTGTTTGAGACAGAGCCTCATGTAGTCTAGGCTGGCCTGAAATTCACTGTATACCTTAAGTGTCAGATCCCCCTGCTTGTGGCTTTGTGGTGCTGGGTTCACAGATGTACACCACCATTCCAGTTCACCCTTCCTGAGACATGTTCTTATACAATGTGGCTGGCTGGCCATGAAACTTGCTATGTGGATCTGGCTGTTGGTGACCCTTCTGCCTCTGTCTTTCAATTGCTGGGATCTTAGGTGTGTGCCACTGTGCTTAGCTATATATATATATATATATATATATATATATATATATATATATATATATATATGTATATATATATGTATATATATACATATATATATACATATATATATATATATACATGTGTATATATACACACATAAATACATGTATATATATATATATTTCTATTTCTGCATCTTGATCAATGGCAGTCAGATCAACACGTTTCCAAACATAAAGAACGTTCTTAAGACTTAGCAGATTTTACATTGACACTAAATGTCACAGTTCCATTACAATTATAATGGAGAAAGATGATTGTGGGGACTTGGCTCAGTGGGTAAGTGTGCTTTTTCTGTAAGACACTTGTGATGACTTGTGTTTGACTTTCTAGAACCCACATAAAAGATGGGTTATCACTATGTGTGCCTGTACCACCAGCACTAGGGGAGCAGAGGCAGGCTAGTCAGCCTGGCTAAGATGGTGAGTGGAAGAGAGACCCTGTCTCGAGGCAATGAGGAAGAGAGTCGGCGAGAGGGACACTGGATGTCCTGTTTTGGCCTCCACATATTTGCACGAAGGTGCATATCCTCACACACTCAGAAGCATGCACTCCACACACCACACCACACACCACACACACTGACAAGAAAATAATTAAATACAACGAAAGCACCTCTGCATAGCAACGGAAGGATGCTCATCCTAGCAACACAAGTAAAAGCAAGTGTGGACTCATGACTCCAGGCTGAATTCTTTTTACCACTTGTTCAGATTTTGAGACTTCTGCCAAAGAAAATAAAGCTCCTTGGAACCATTCCAACAAAACAGAATTGTTAATAATATCACAGAGAAGTGCTACATAATATTTTTAAGGACATGCTTATTAATAACGTTTGGAAAGCCAATTTAAAAACTGTTTTCTATTTATTAAGGGATATTGAACACTATGGAAAATTCTGATTTCCACAAAGTCCTATAATACTTATATGCAGTTGCTATAAAAAGGTGGGTGCGCAACTATGACATGACATGGGGACCCATTTGGATTAGTTTTTTTCAGAGTCAAGGCCCTGAACAGCCTTATCACAAGATGTGAAAGGGAAGGTCATTGAGAGCCCAAATCTCGGGGTGAGGATGTGGCTCGATCTGAAGCAAGCCTACTTAACAAAAAGAAGCCCTGGTTTGATCCCCAGCACTGTGTAAACTGGCATTTCCATATGGCCAGTAATTCTGTCATTTGGGAGTTGGAGGCTGGAAGATCAGAAGTTCAAGGTCATCCTTGGCTACACAGGGAGTTTGAATCCACCTCAGGCTATATGAGACCATGCCTCAGAAACAAAACATGATGATCACAACCCTGAGCCCAGATCTCAGCGTTCCACCCTAGCGTCTGGTTTTGCTCTTCCCTATCTCAGGATGGTTATTGGCTGGTGCATCTTGTATGTGCTCCTTTGGTGATATGGACAAATCAGAACATTGCAGTTAATAAAAAATACAACAGGATATACAAAACCAAGTCACTTCAGAGACAGAGTAAATAAATGCTTCATATTGGAGACACCCCAAGAGAGACACACATGGACAGTGCCGGTAACATCAGATCTGTGCTTCAGGTCTTAATTTGCATATTCAGATGAGTCCCTCCAAAAATGACTTCTATTTGACATGCTCGAGGTAGGATTTCTTGGTGAAAGTGGACCAGGCCATTCCAGCAGAGACAATATGTGGGGCACAGTCTAATTCACTGGTGTGAGCTAGGCATTTGAGAGAAATCATCTTGGTAAGTGGCCGTTGTTAAGAGTCTGACCTTGCTCTGCAACTAATGCCTAGACCAAATCTGGACTCTCTAAGTTGTCTTTTCTTCTTGCCTGCCAGCATCAGCAACACGAAAATACAATTTCTCATAAAAGAAGGAAAAATAAAATTACCACGGGAAAGCTTCCCAGAGTTAAAGATAGCCAAGTATACCCACCACAGAGAGCACACCAGAGAGCCAAGGGTTGTATAAATGCCAAGAGTGACCCACGCTTTGACTCAGCCGGACAGTGACTACATCGGGCCGGTTGAGCCTACTTTGTCACGGAATTCAAGGTTTTTTGTATTTCTTTTTCTTTTTTTCTCTTCAAGACCGGGTTTCTCTGGGGCTGGAGAGATGGCTCAGCAATCAGGAGCACTGGCTGCTCTTCCAGAGGTCCCAGCACCCACATGGCAGCTCACAACTGTCTGTAACTCAAGTTTCAGGAGATCTGACACCGTCACACAGACATACATGCAGGCAAAACAGCAATGCATAGAAGATCAAAATAAATTTACTTTTGAGACTATATTGCTCAGGGTGGCCCTCATGCTTGTAGCTATCCTCTTGGCTCAGCTTCCTGAGTGCTGAGATTACAGGTATGTGCTACTCTGCCCACCTCAAAAAATGGAATTTTAACTGAATATGTTACTAAAATATTCCCAATATGGTTTAAATAAGTTAGGAATGAGAATTAACTTCTGGCCCCTCAAACTTACAGACTTTGAGTTCTTGGTTATAAAAATTCTCTAGTAAACAGAATAATCTCAACTATTAATCAGACAGTTTTAAAAGCTACTACTATTTCAATTTATGGAGAGAGACAAATACTCTAAAATATTTATTCTTTCTTATTAACAAACACCAAAGCCCAAAGGTATTTATGAGACAATAGAAACAGTTGTAAGCACTCAACTCAAAGCGTCATAGTTTTGTTAATTCTACACGAGGCCATTTGACTGCTCTGGGCATATGTATAGTCTACTGAAGACACATCATGGTTTAAAATAAATCTATATTGATAAACATTGACCTTAAAACCTTCAGACAGACCCTGAATCTCTGAGCAGAAATCTGTCGATTTAGATAAGTGGTTTACAGATAATCAAGAAGAGCTCATTATGTGAAAACTGGACCCTTCAAGGTTGTGTCTACTCTCCCCCCTCACTTTGTGAAGCCCCTCCCTGAAAAGCCACTAGTAACAAATGCTGTGTTACACTAGCAGTTCTGGATGTGTTACCTTCATTAGCATCCCCAGTGATGAAGAACTTAAGGGAGAAAAGCTTTCTTTTGTCTCCCAGTTTAAAGGGATCACAGTCCACCATGGCCTGAAGGTATGGTGGTGGGATTGGTTTGAAACTGTGCTGGTGAGAGCTAGCTTACATGAAGGTGGATCAGGAAGTAGAGGGAGGGAGATGCCTCTGTTTGGTTCAGGTTCTCCTTTCCCCCTTTTTATTCAGTTTTGAGACTGCAGTCCACTGGATAGACTTGTCACATGCAGACAGGGTTAGCTCCCTCATTTAATCTTCTCTAGGAAAGATCCAATGGAAACAGCAAAGGTGTGCCTCACCGGTGCCCTAGGCCTTTCTTTCTTTCATCAAGTTAACAACTGGAAGTCACAGTCTATGGACCATACTAGTCAGACCTCCTAACCTCATTGGAAATTAACCAGTATTCTGGATGGTGACAGCCTTTTCAAGGTCTCTCCCAGGCCACCATTCACACTGACGGCCAGGTCACCCTTCTTATAGCTGTAAGAGCCCCCCTTGCCCCATTTTTCATTGTCTCCTTGATAGATCCTTTAAGGAATGGCAGTCCTCAGGTTCTTATCCTTGTCATGCTCTTTCTATTCCTTCCTCTCTTTAGATGATTTATAGCACGTGTGCCAGGATTTCCCTTTCTGGGGTGCCTCCCGGGCTCCTCAAACACATTAGGGTAGAAGGCGGTTTCCTCCTCCGCCAGTGGCTGCTTCCAGCATGACGCCCGCTTTTATTGCTTTCCCTAGAAATCTAGATCAGAAATTTTGTGATTAGATTTGAGTTCTCCTCTACCTTCCCTCCCCAAACCATCATCACCTTTGCGCTCCTGTTCATCCTTCCTCCGCTCTGTTTTTTCTTTAGATCACACATTGAACACTAGCCTCCTAAGGTGTATTGGGAACCCTGTGATCGTCCCTCTCTCATATATCAAATACAATTCAAAGCACTTTCTACAGCTTGTAACTTTCTGCTTAGCAACCTACAGTGAAAGTAACAAGCCTTGTTTCTAGCTATGACCCAACCTTCTTAGCCTAACTACAAAGTTGCCTTCACCAGCTCTGCAAAACATCTTGCCTATCCAGTCTGCCTGGAAAATATGTGTATGCATACTAGATGTGCACATACTGAACTCTTTGTCCAGAATTACCCTCTTCTTTCTTTTCTCTTCTTCTTTCCTTCCTCTCTTCCTTTTCCTCTCTTCCTCTCTTCCTCCCTTCCTTTCTCCCTTCCTTCCTTCCTTCCTTGCTTTCTGTCTCTATCTCTTTCTTTCTTTCTTTCTTTCTTTCTTTCTTTCTTTCTTTCTTTCTTTCTTTCTTTCTTTCTTTCTTTCTCTTTCTTTCCTTCCTTCCTTCTTTGAGGCAGGGTTTCCTCTGTGTATCCCTGGCTGTCCTGAAACTCACGATGTAGACCAGGCTGGTTCAAACTTACACAGATTCACCTGTCTCAGCCTCCTGAGTACTGGGATTAAAGGTATGCACCAACTCTTAGTCACGCCCTTCAAAGTGTCAGCCTCGTGGCCTTTCCTGCCCATCCAGGTGTCTAATTAGCTTATTTTCCAGTATGGCCTACACTGTTGCACTCATCTGTGTATCATAATGATCTTGGGGGTGGGGAGGTCACTCAGTTGATACAGTGCTTGCCCAGCAGTTACAAAGCCTAAGGTCCAACCACAGACTTGCATAAACTGGGTGAAGCGGTGTAATCCCAGCACTCAAGAGGTGGAGGCAAGAGCATCAGGAGTTCAAGGCCATCCTTGATTTTACAGTGGGTTCAAGGACAGCCTGGAATATAGGAAACCCTGTCTCAAAACTGAACAACCAAACCACTACAACAACAAAAAATTATCTCCCTATAATTACTTCTTTGGGTTAATGGAACCATATGAGGGCTTGGCTTTTCAATTTGTAACATGCAGAGAAGTCATCTAGACAGTCTTGTTAACTGGAGGTTGTGTTTCAGGAGGTACAGGTAGGACCAGGGACTCTGAGGTTTCTGTTTAGCAAGGGTTTGGGTTGCTGTTGGCATAAAACTACACTGCCTATTAGATGCCAGGCACTTCTCTGTCTTTCTTGTTTACATAAGCCTTGCTCTCTGGACTTGTCTCTCAAAGGGCTCTCTCTCACACTGGACCAGCATTCTGTGCTGCTTGTATGCTCTTGCTGGAGAGCAGTTTCCACTGCACTGAAGCATTCCCTTCAGCGGGGAGGGGAGCTTCTGGAGACCCTGGGCACAGGCAAGAGATCACACGTCTGTGAATGTGGAGACTTGCAAGATTCTAGAAGGCTCATCCCTTGATATAGAAAGAGTTACTAACTTCTGGGGGAGGGAACTGTCTCCAGCCTAGTTACTGAGATGGAGAGTCTTGGACTTGGTGAGCTGTCTGAAGTTGTGCATACAGCTCTGGGACAGCAGCTTCTTAGGGCTGTCATCTGTGTTGGAGGCTCTGGGTGAAGGGGTTGCTTTTGAGTCACCCCATCTCCTGTAACTCCTCACCCATGTGCCTGTTAGTGATGCCAATCATTGGTCCATCAAGTTGGACTTTGGTGATGTCATCATCCCTTTGGTCTGGCATGGGCTCCCTATCTAGGGTGTGTACAGACATGTCTGTCACATATCAGCCTGCAAGTTCGTATGTGAATTTTAGCAGGTGGCACTGATGCCTGCCATGTCATTTACCTGCCAATATTTGTAGCACCCTTCTCGGAACTTGGTGCACAATGGCTTACTCAGAGATGTTAGGTTAGCTTAGTGGTCTCTTTGAAGACAATGCAGCCATTCCTAGCCTGGCTTTATTTGTGCATGCCATGAGGGGCTCCTTTGTTTATTGGTGGGAATTTAACCCATTTCCATCAACATAGCTCTGATCCAGAAGAGAATGTTGCTTCAGAGTTTTCCTTGCCTTACCACTGAGAATGCCTGGGCAAACTTACCACAGGTTGAGAAGTTCATATTTAATGCCCTGATCTTAGCCCCAGTTGCACAGTACAGATGGAATGGGTGTCTTCCTTGTGACCTGGCTTTGGAAAGAGATAGTAGTACTTGATGCTTGCTGGGAAAAGATCCTAATACACAGCATAAAGTTCAGGCGTCTATTGGTTTTACAACCAACCTACAATGGAAAAATTGTTATAGGAGGCTATGGACACAGCTCAATGGTACATTGCTTGGCTTCCATGTGCTGGGCATCAAGTTCTATCTCCAGCATAAAAAACAAAACAAAACAAAATAAGCAAACAACAGGCACAAAACAAAACCCAAACCCAAACCATTTGAGATAGGTGCAGTGGCAGTTGCCTATAATCCCAGCCCTCAGGAAGCGGTGGCAGGAGGATTGCCCAAAGTTTCAGCCCAGGCTGGTCTATACAATGAGTTCAAAGCCAACCAAGGGTACTGGGACTGTATCAAACAAATAAGACAACAGCAACAACAACAAAAATCTGAGTCAATAAATGGCTCAATCAGATAAAGGCACCTGCCCACTTGAACTCAAACTAGAGTCCCAGATGATGGAAGGAGAGAACCAGCTCCTTCGAGTTGTCCTCTAACTTCTGAGTGTGAGCTACGGCAGGGGCATGCACACACATGCCTGATAGATAAATATAATTGAAAACGCAAGCAACAACCATAACAAAAATCTTAAGTCGAATCATCGTAATCCAGGGAACTGTCTGTAGTTAGCTGCCCAAGGACCCCAAAAGGATCCTTGAATAAAGGATCAAGAATAAATCAGTTTAGTTAATGCAGCTGTGGGCAGGTGCGCTGCCCAGAGCTGCTCTGGAGAGAAGGGCATTTGTAGAGGTCAGCAGTGAGCTTTGCAGCCCAGACAAGTGCCGTTCCCTCTGCAGCTCAGCCGCTCCCTGTGACCTGTGGACCAAGGTGAGGTTCGCACAAGCTCTAAATGAAGCATGCTTATAGAAGGTTAAGCCCAGTTCTGTAAATGTCAAGAGGAACCAGAGAGGCCAGAAGACCTGCAACTCATATCTATTTAACAACACTCTGTGGAGTCTACATTATTTATGGTAACTCAGGTTGCCCTCTGGCCGCTTTTAATTGGACCACAAGTGAAGGGTTAGCCTTCTGCTTTGTTAATGGACATTTATTTGGACTTATATTGAGAAATAGGCCAAACCCCACATGGCTCCTGGGAGGACAGAAATGATGCTGAGGTGGCTTGCCTTGGGGAGGAAACCTGACACCTTTATCATTTTAACTCGCAATGTGCACTTTCCTGATTGTTCATGGGAGGTTCTGATGGCGGACAGCTAACACACACAGGGAAGATGTTTAAAGCTCATGTGGTTAACACTAAAAATCTGAACATGGGTTGGTGACATGGCTCAGTGCAAGTCTAGGGACTTGAGTTTGATCCCTGGAACCTATGGAGAAGTGGAAGGGGAGAACTGACTCTACATAGCTGTACTCTGTGCCAACTAAATGGCCCTGGTATTCCCCCCTCACACACACACACACACTCACACACACACACACACACACACTATACACACATACACACAAACACACATATACATACACACACATACACATACACACACATACACACACATACACATACACAGACACACACATACACACATATACACACATACACATACACAGACACACACATACACACATATACACACACACACATACACAGACGCACACATACACACATATACACACATACACATACACAGACACACACATACACACATATACACACACACACACATACATACACACACAGACACCACACACACACACACACACACACACACACACACACCTGCATCACAGCTAAGTACTGTGGCATATGCCTGAAATCCCAGTACTTGGATGGTAGAAATAGGAAGATCAAGAATTCAAGGCTAGCCTTGGCTATGTAGAGAGTTTGAGGCCAGTACAGATTACATGAGACACTCTCTCAAACAAAACCAAACAAACTCAAACAAAAACAAAAAAACCCCAAAAGGAAGATTCAATAAAACTGCCACATAAATCTTTATCTAATCCACCCACGTGGTTCTGTTCTAATTAACAGACAGCCGCAGTCAGTTCCTAATGTAAGAACTCCAAAAGAGCAAGGATGTGTCCACACGTCTGACACCAGGGCGTCAATAAGCTCAGCCCCTTAGTCAATCTTGTTCGTGGAATTCCTGGCAAGATCTGCACAATTCACAGGAAAAGTCTAGTTGTCTGTGTAATTACAACTGCGAGGACTGGGCCTAGGTCTCCCAGCTGCAGGCATCTGGTTTGAAGTTTTTGCTCGTGGTTCTTACAAATCCGTCTAAGAGCTGGGTGGGCGGATCACTGGTGCCTCTCCCAGGCTTGTGCCAAAAGATCAATTTAGTTAACAAAGTGTCTCTGAACCTTAGTCCGGAAGAAACATCAATCAATATGAAAATGACTCTGGAAGAAAGGAACTGACTGAAAACTCAAGTCGTTTCTGGTTTGGACTGCTGCTGGGCCCACATATTGGCTTCAAGCTGAAGAGAAGCCCAGAGAAATGACAAGATTCCATGGACCCAAGTCAAAGCAATAAGAGACATAGACAGATGACTTCACAGCTGCTCCTCCAAAGCTCCAAATGCTTCTGCCCCACCCAGCACACTGTGCACACACTCACTGCCTCCCCTGTTGCTGTCCCAAACAATCCCTTCCCTCAGAGTTCTACATTTGTTGGGGACAAGTGGACAGGCGTGGCAGCAGTTGCTGGTACAGCTGCACTCGGAAGGCCAAGGTTAGGAGGCGACAACTGGAAGATCCAGTCACAGCTGCTCTCTGGAGGAGGGGTGGGCATTTGATAGCACTAGGCACCACTGGAGGACTCCAGGGTCCTTAGTAATAGGCTGAAAGACCCAGTGGAAAATGTCAAAATCCAACTTGGGGAATGGAAGAAAACAACAATTATTCAAGCCCCTCCAGGCGTTGCCTATCTCTAGCTTTGCGTAGTCTGGCAGCCCTGCAGTGGGCTGTCTGCAAAGATGTGACGGGCTGGTGGGTAGGGTAGCTCAGTGGGTAAAGGCACGTGCCATGCAAACCAGATGACTTGGGTTGAATCCCTGAACTCCCCAGACTTGTCCTCTGACCTCCACCCCAGCCCTCAAACACACACACACACACACACACACACACACACACACACACACACACACACACACACACGAAACAAAAAGCAAATGCCTGAGTCTTGCGTTTTACAGTAACTTTCCCCAGTCTTTCTGATCACGGCCTTCTCATAAAGACAGAATTACTTTTGCATACTTGCGATTGGTAGATAAACAGATGAAGGGACTGTGTTTATTTTTGTTCCCAGGGGCCATTTTGATCAGATAATTCTAATAGTCCCTCTTCTCTGCAAGAATTGCCATCCTGTCTTATCTGCGGACATTCATTTTGCTGGTAGGTCACCACAAGAGCGATCCAGGAGAAATTAGTTTGGTTCGGATAATAGATTGTACTTGGGATCTTAAATAGTTTTTAGAAATGTAAAGTTGGAATTGAATGCTTGAATTCAAAACTAGAACTTTTGTACTATGTTTCATTGTGTGTGTATGTGAGAGTTTTGCTCTCAAAGATGTCCATGCACCATGTGAGTGCCTGGTGCCCAAGGACTTAGAAGAGGGTGGTGGACCCTTCTGGATCTGCAGTTATGGACGGTCGTGAGCTGTCCATAGACAAGAAATTTCACGCTTTTTAAAGGGTTTTAAGAAGGAGGGTGACTGTGGATGAGATGAATGTCTTGTAGACTGATTAGAATTCTTTCTCATCTGCTTCAAATAAAGGACTATTTTGCTATAAATCATGGAGATGTGGGTGCTGGGAATTGAACCCGGGTCATCTACGAGAACACTAAGTGCTCTTAATCACTGACCAGTCTCTCTACCCATACAATGTACTTTTTAATGGCTTCTCCTTCAAATTTCAGGCAAAGAGGTAAAAATCAGGAAAAACCATGGATTGATGCATAAGTCTGGCCACTTTTCCAAAGACTGTACACGTGCGGTGCAGAAAAAAAACATTCGTATTGTAACAACTTCACATTGTTAGTACTGGTTCACAACTATCTTTTCATTGTCTGACTGAAGCAGTAGCATAGGGCAGGGGTGTGGCTGGGTGCTAGACAGTGTGCATAGCAGACAGGTGCACTTACTGCTTCTAACAGAACTTTCCTGTGACTTAAACCACGTGCTCAATAAACAATAGCTGTTATTAATATGACAATATGTGAGGCCCAATCTGCTCTAGGGATTGCTTATACTTCATGTAAATATGTAACATGTGTTTTATGTCATTACTTTTTAAAATGTGGGGTGTGATGCATTTGTAGATTGTGAAATCAACTTTGTGAGTTTCAGCGAGAGCTTTATCAAAAGTGACGTAAAGGAAAAGCTATATCGGAACATGTCGTGTATGGAAAGAAAAACAAAGTTTGTGAGACTTGGTTGTATACTTGTACTGTGTGTCTATAAAATATATGTCTTCTTGAGTTGCAATAGAAAGTTCCTGTCACAAAGCAAACATTCTTCTCTACCCCTAGATATGAGGGAATAACTCCAGCCTTCATACATGCTACATACATACATGCTCCACCCAGCTACACCTCCAGGCCCTAGAAACACTTATTTTTTAATGAACACAATAAAGTGAATGTTCACTCTAGAACAAAGAAAAGTACTTACATATTTTTTATCATTAATAACCAGATCTTCTCTTATATTCCCAGAAATGATCGTCTAGCTTTACGCGTGCTAGTAAGGGTATTCAAACTGTTTAAAAGAGTTTTTTTTTTATCCATTTTTTTTATGAGCATCTGTTGACATTGTTTTCCACAAGTGGATTGTCGTCCCTCTTATATGTGTCTGTCAGAAAACAATAATGGCTCGAGGATTCCTAACCCTCATCTTACCGTTCTCTAATTGTGGCTTATCCCTATGGCCAAGATGTGACACTCGCCCTTTAGAACACACAGATTTATAACAAAAACAGCCCTTCATTTGAAACAGATGTGGAAGGATTCTAATCAGTCTACAAAACATTCACCCCATCTACAACCCCCACTTCTTAAAACCCTTTAGAAATGCACGAAATTTCTTGTCTACATCATTATGCCGTGCGGTGGGAGAGGCGAGGTAGAAGATGTAAAGAATGTCAGTTTGGAGGGGGGGGGGTCATTGCTAACATTTTGTACCTGAGGGAAACACTTGCAGGAACCACACACTCTATCACAATCACATCAGCATTGAGCCAGCTGCTCTCAGCCGCGCGCTGGAACACAGCCGTCAGTGGGACTCTGACCTTTGGATGGAATTCACAAAGGTCTCACTTCGTTTTTCCCCAGTTAAACTGTTGGCTATTTAAAGGTAATATTCATTTCTAATGGAAGGGACTTTCTACTAGAAGCAAGTACAGAGACTCCAGGAGGTAAGGGAGGTCCCAAGAGTCCCAGAATACACACCACAGATACTTGATACCATTGGCTCTAAGTCAGGAACCTGGTGGAACATAGAGGAGTTTTCTAAGCGCGTGAGAACACAGAAACCACAAGGACACCTGCTAAGGTAACAAGCACAGAGCAGAACCCCCACCCTGGAGGTGGAGCTGGTGAGGAACAACAGATGTTTTGCAAAGCTGTGATGTTTGAGTTGAGGCCAGGGGAAGATGTGGGGTGCCTCCCTCTGGGAAACTGAGGCTATAAGCACAATATCTATCCAGGACACTGGGGCCAAGGCAAAGCAGTGTGTGTACAGCAAGTTCAGAAACAGTCGTTTTTTTTTTGGTTTTTATCTAAGCCAGTGGTTCTCAACCTTCCTAATGCTGCAACCCCTTAATACAGTCCTTCATATAGTGATAACCCCAACCTTGAAATTATTCTTGTTGCTATTTCATAACTGTAATTTTGCTACTGCTATGAATTTTAGTGTTTCTGATATGAAGATGGTCTTAAGCAACCCCTGTGAAAGGGTCCAGGGCTGTGGACCACAGGTTGAGAACTACTGGCCTAAGCATTGTGTGTGCTCAGGATGTTTCAAGCAGCCAGCGACTGCTACAGTGTTCAATGAATCAGGAAGGAGCTGAGGGCAGGCTGGGGAGGGCAGGGCAGGAAGGAGCTGAGGGCAGGCTGGGGAGGGCAGGCTGGGGAGGGCAGGTCAGGAAGGAGCTGAGGCCAGGCTGGGGAGGCCAGGGCTGTGGTAGTTTCCCATATGGAATAAAGTGGGAACACACACAAGCAGAGGCTTACTCCATTGCTAAGGCACAGGCAAAGCACTAGGGTTGGGCTGGAGATGGGCCTGGTTGATGCAATGCTTGTCCAGCACGCACGAGACCCAGAGCTCAGCTCCCAGCACCACATGAACAGAGCATGGTGGCAAATGCCTGCAATTCAAGCACTTGGTAAGTAGAGGCAGGTAGAAGATTAAGGTTATTTAAGGTTGCCCAGGCCAGCCTGGAAGGTAGGAGGCACTATCTTAACCTTCCCCTGACCAAACCCAAACATACCAAATCCAAACATGACAAACACACCACGATAAAGAGTGTTCATTAAACTTTGCTATATCAAAAAGAAATATTCTGCATTTCTAGCAGATATTTTATTTCCAACTATACCCCAAAGCTTGTGTTCCCTTTATTTCCCATCCCTGAACACCATCTTAGTGCCTGTAGACCCTTGAGCTTGAGTGGAGCCCTCTATGGTTAGCGATGTCCATGTGATCACTACTCAGGCAAATCTTAAGGGCTGTGGGATCCGCTGTGATAGCTTTCCACTCGTTTTCTTATGAGCATACATTAATTATATCAAACAATAGGTTTCATTGTGACATTTTCCTAAGTGTAGACGATTACCGTCCAGTTTGAAAACAGGAGGGAGTTGTATTTCTGGGCCTAGCTTATTTCCTTTAGCATGGTGGCCTACAACCATCTACTGTTCCTTCAAATGACATGATCTTGTTCTTTATGGCTCCCTTTGCATCCTTATGAGAGGCAGCCTAACCATTTCCTTTCCATATGCTCTGCAGGCAGTTAACAGGGTCTCTTAAAGGAAGTGTTGTTCTCATCAAGCTTTTGTCCTATCTTGCGATGAATTCTTAGGCACATGGGATACATGTCTTTACAGGTGTCTTTATGGTCTCTGATACTCAGGTCAGAGAGGGCTTGGTACTTACTGTTTTGCTCCAAGTGAGGCCTGTGGTGTGGTGCTCCTTGATGTAGGATTGCAGCTCACTCCAGATGTTGAGATAGGACCTCACCCAATCCACATGGCGCAGATCACTTCGTCACAAGAGATCGGATGAGAACAGAGTTAGGATCAAAACTACAGTTTTACACTTCATTACCTGGTAGCCAGAGCTCCAGAGGAGTCCAGAGCAATCGTTCTCCAGCCAAAGGAGAACACTGAGAATGTGGGTAGCCCTGAGTGCTCCAGAGGGAGGAGGGAGGATATCCAGTGCTCCCAGCTTTGGGTACAGACAGCCAGAGACACAGAGAAGGGGAGCTGGTCACAGTGGAGGTGACTACGGAGAGCTGACCATTCCGTCTGACCTCCTTCTCATACAAAAATAAAGAACAGCATGCTTCTAGGAGCGAGAATGGCATAAAAAAAAAAAAAAGAAAGAAAAAGGTAATAAAATCATTTAGCTTGTTTTCTAGTAGTTCAGCAGGCATTTGGCTTTAGAAGTATGGTTGGCTGGAGACTTGTACTCATGGAGATGGCCATGAAGGATGGGGAAGTTGGTAGTGTAAGAAAAATGTTTTCTTGTTAGCAGCCAAGACCCCATACTTCTAAGGTGACTGTCGAGGAGGTATCTTAATGGGATGCTCTTGACAATGTGAGCAATGTGGACTTTGACCAGATTTTGTTTTATTGAATGAAGAGCTCAGTGAAAGATTTTCTTAATGAGGCTAACACCTGTGATTATAGAAATGTTAGAACAGGCAAAATAGCTGCAGTTCTTTCCTAAAATATATTATTATTAATTCTTTGAGAACTTCATATTTAATTACATTTCATCCCCTCTTGTTGCATTTCTTTGGGCCATTTCTGCCCCTGTAATTTTCCTTTCCCTATTTTGAAGGAAGCAGTAGTAGTCAGAAAATGAGAAAACACCAAGTTTTGAGTTGACAAAAGCCTGATGATCTACTTAGGCCATCTGAAGAGAATCACAGGAGGAAAGCTGTGACGGAGCCTCTCGACAGCCATGACTTTTCTCCCCACTGCTTTCTTTGCAGTGTTCTGAGTGTCAGCACCATGCTTCGAGCACCCTGGAGTAAGCCATGTCCAGGCCATGGGGAAAGTGAGCAGAGAGCCAGCCATGGTTTGGCTGGGACATGTTCCTCAGAGTCAGATGTTTGAAGACTTGGTCCCAAGCCCCTGTCTATGTTTTGGGAGGTTGTGCAACCTTTGAGAAGTAGAGCCCTTTTTGTAAGATGTTGGTCACTGTAGGGTGGGCCTTCCAGTATATAGCCTAGCTCCATTTCCTGTCCCGTCTCTGCTTTCTGACCTGCCCAGATCTGTGCAATCTCTCACTGCCTCAGCGGCCAAGCCAGCCCTATGACTATGCCTTCTCAGGTGCTGTATTTCCTGAGCCAGGAGTTCAAATGAACCTCTCCTGTCTTAGGTTCAACCTCTGTCAGATCTCTGTCCTATTGGTGAGGAAGGGACTCATGTAGGGATTGGACTCGCGATCAGTCTCTTGTCTTCGACAGTTTCAGATTTGCTGGCTCTATGACTGGTGTCTATGAGGCTCTGCTTCACTCTCATAACTAAAATCCTCTCCGTGAGTGTCACTTAATGCCTTGTACCATAGGGTTTTGTGAGGCTCTCTGCACGTGCCCTGGACACAGGAAACAGTGTGCGCATCAGCTATCAGAGGGAGGCTCACTTCAAAATAAATTAGTGCTTGTGTCTACATATGTGCTGTAGCTATGCAGATGTGTCTCATCTGTGTGTGTGTGTGTGTGTGTGTGTGTACACTTACAGAGCATACAGATACAGCAATTCACACAAACTAGAGATATCAGATTGTGCATTTGACATTGCTTCCTCTGAAAATTCTAGCAACCAATGAGGGCCAGTTCTGTATAGGCAAAGGTGGTTTTTCTTTTAACCACTGAAGTGTTATTTTGACCTGGAGAAAGTTCCAGAAAAAAACTAGGAAGCAATTAATTGCATAAAAAATTCTAACAACCACCCCAAACCAGACCTATATATGTAAATGTGTTTTTCTCTTAACCATTGCAGTATTATTTTGACTTAAAGAAAGTTCCAGAAAAAAACTGTAGGAAGGAATAACTGCATGGTGTCCTTCATCTGAAGTTAGTCTCTAGGAGAATTGCTGAGCAGGATCCAAACAAATGGGAGCTGAGAATCGCCCTCCATTTTCATTGGCACTGGAAGCTGTGATGTCACACCTTGGGCAAAGCCCAGACAACCAGCTCACTCTGTACATATAATAGAAAAGGAGCTACAGCCAGGGAAGCTAGCTGTCTGGGAAGCAGAGGAGCAGAGTCCTTGGCCTATAGCCCTCTGGCCCAACCACAGGCAGCTCTTTCTCCTACATATCTGCCTCATTGGTAACACAGAGGCGGCCCGGTGGAGAACTTGGGGGACCTACCTGTAGATGGTTGTTGGGGTGTGGGGTTCCCTACAATCATCAGTTTACCAGAATAAGATGTTCAAAGGGGACTGGAACCCAGGTGAACCCACCTACGCCTCTGGTGACATTTCTCTGGCTTGTTATACCTGTTTCAGGCATTCTGCTGATGAAGTGCATGGTAATGCTGACTGGCGTTTTATATGGATAGCTGAGATCAAGTGGCAAAGGCTGGGTTGGGCTGGTTGGCATGATCTTGTAATTTCAGCTAGAAAAGGAGGCTGAGGCTGGAGAATCACACCGAAGATCTGCCCAGACTACAGAGGGAGTGCAAGGCTAGCCTGGGCAACTTGGTGAGATGTCTCAAAATGAAGAAAAGTGAAAAGAGGGCTGGTGGGTATAGTTTAGTGAGAATGTGTTTGTCTAGCACACAGGAGGTCCCGAGTTCAACTCCTAGCTCTGTAACAAACAACCTTGAAGTGGGCAAAGACTGGACTTGTTCTGTATAGATGCAAGAAAGAGGGGAAGCTCAAACCTTTGGTGATAACATCATCTCAGGAGACTACACAGCCAGTGAGTAGATACTGAGGGTTGGAGAGACAAGGAGCAGCAACAAGTGGGTGTAGGTTTCATCAGTTGAGGAGGTGAAAAGATTGTAAAATTAATTGTTGGGATAGATGCATGAAATAATAACTTACATTACAATTCCCTATACCTCTCATATGGTATGTGTGTGTGTGTGTGTGTGTATTCCTATATATTGACTAAATATTGATTTAAAAAATAGCTTGGTGTGGTGGCATAAGCTTGCATTTCTAGCACTCAGTGGGCTGAGGCAGGGGGATCATGAGTTTGAAGCTGGCCACTGGGCTCCATAGTGAGATCTTATCTCAAAACAAACATAGACGACAGACAGACAGACAGACAGACAGACAGAAAAGAAAAAAGAAAAAAGTCTTGTGGAAGACACCTCCCCCTCAAAAAACCCTCTTTAAAAAAAAGCAGTGCGAATTTTGGGTGGTACCCTCTTAGTCAATAGGCTAGATCATGGAGGTATTAGCACATGCTTTACATTTTTTCCTTCGTTCTATATAAAGTGTATTCTCTGGTTCTGATAAAGTCACTGAGATGATAATCTAGAAAAGCCAGGTCCTCTCATTGCCTTCTATATGAGCAGTCTGGAATAAGAAAGGAATGTCCCTAGGAGGCCCGGTGGGCTTGTCAGCTGATGGCCACTTCTGCTGGTTCCACTTGCAAGCTCAGAAGGGGACTTACTAGAGGCCAGAGTCAGACAGTGAAGACCGCTGCTCTTATTTTTGTCCCAAATCCTGTAAATAGCTTAAGAGAATCTTAAGCTATTGGGACAATCTGTAAATAGCTTAAGAGACACTTTTTTCTAGATACCTTCTCAGCCTGGCTTATCTTCATTTGATTGTATTTTTCTTCTGATCTCAGATTGGTCTCTCTAGGATCCATTATCTGGGCTGTAGGACACCAGATCTTTCCATGTCAGCTGCTGATGGTTGTTCAGACGACAGCTATCTGTACTCCAGGTCCCGTTTCAGCTCAGTTTCCTGTTTCCTGCCCCTTTGCCTAGCTCATGGTATCCTCAGTCTCAGCATTGGTGTCTTCCACTCCTTCTGTCTCATCTCTCACTACCTCTACTTTGATCAGTGGAAATTCCCACTGGGCTTGGAGGGACTTGGGAGAATAGCCATGAGTTCGAGGCCGTCCCAGGTTACAGCAAGAGACTCTGTCTTAAAACATGACAAAAAGATAGTTCCGTCCTCTAGGTTCAGTCTTTAAGTACTGGACTTCATAATGTAGTGACATGTGGTCAAGTGGGGACAGCTTATTCACTGAAAGAAAACCGAGGCAGCTTTCTTTATAAAACGTGTATGTCTGCCAGGAATCTGAGTCCCCTTTCCATGTGGGTTTCCCTACAAAAGTAGGATTTTAAAACTTATTTTTAAAAAAATGTATAAAAAATTAAAAGTTTTTATTTATGCTTGTATGTGTATCCCCCTATGTGAGTATGTATGGGGGGCCTGTATGTACCTGCAGAGGACAGATGAGGGTGTTGGCTCCTTTTGCCCTGAAGTTGTGGCTTGCATAGTGCACCCCAAATCTGGCCCTCTGGAAGAGCAGAAACTGCTCGTAACTTCTGAGCAATGTCTCCACTCCCTTATTTGGTTGTCTTATTGCATTTATTCGTTTAATTTGAATGTGTATATGTGTTGATATGCACTCCGAGGTGTGCACATGGAAGTCACAGGCCACCTATGGGAGGTGATTCTCTTATCAACTATGTGAGCTGAAGGAATTCTAACCAGGCCTTCAAGGTGTGGTGGCAAGAAGCTTGTTGATCTGTCTCAACAGCCTTTTTATTTTTTTCAATATAAGGTTTTATGAGGCTCAAGCAGATCTTACATTTTCTATGGAGCAAAAATGACCTTGAATTCCTAACCCCCTCTTTCTGTCTTCTGAGTGCCAGGTCCACAGGCTCCCAGCTCAAAGATAGGGTTTTAATCTCAAGGTTGGTTACTCGATGTACCAATGAAGAGTCTAGGATGGGGATCAGTGACTAAGTTTAGGAAGCTTCAGGAGCAAATGTCTGATGAGTGTCTGAGAACTCAGCCAGGAGAGGAAATACGTACCTGTGCTTGTAGTCCTTCAGAACCCTGTTAGTGTAAAAGGTGGCAGCATCGTTCATCTCCTTGACATAAGGACCAGGTTTGGGGGACTGAGAAAACAGGACCCAAGCATAGAAGGAAAAAAACAATTAGGATAAGAAAGAGAACACCTCAAAGAAGCTGAAGAAAAGCAAAGAATGATGGGATGGGTGAGAGTCGGACGGAGGCGGTAGGGATTTTGTAAAGGCTGAAGAAACGATTTCCTATCTCAGAGTAGAAAGCACGGGGCTTACACAGGGTAAGAGAAAGCTGCAGCATCCACCCTGGAAGAAGCCTTCCTTCAGTGGACCAAACTACGGAGGGAGGAGTGTGAAGGTGGCCCTGGAAGTCCCTGAAAATGTAGGGAGGGTGTGTGTGGCATTCGGTCGTAACTCACCACGGCTATCCAGCCCAGGGCGGAGATACTTTCGCTGACCGCCGAGAGGTGGTTGAACATGTTGCTCCCCCGGTTTCTCTCTCGGAAAGTCTGTATTTCCTGAATCTTCTCCGATATGGGTTTCAGAAGGACAGCAACTTCATTCTGCAGGCAAACATTGGATTGGTTACTGTGGACAGACAGGAGCCTCTGGCCACTCTGGTTTGAGAGGACCACCCAGGGATTGCCATGGCTGGGGGAGGGGTTCTGAAAGGAACACGTGCCCATCTGGCAGGATGGTTTTCTTTATTATATTAGTGAAGCAGTTCCTTCCTTCCCTCTATCTTTTCCTTTCTCTTGCTCTCTTTCTTGTATTCATCCTCCCATTCTCTGTCTTCCCCCTCACTCTCTTGTTCTTTCTTTCTTAGCACCATTAGGAATTGAACTTAAATCCTTATGGCATGCTAAGCAAGTATGCATGTGTAAAAGTGACTTTAATTTTCCTGTTGGTAATTGTGCTCTCCTAGGATTACTGCCTCAGTCTCTAACTTATGCCTAGTTCTGGAAGCTTCTAGCCTTGGTATGACCCTATCTAGGTGTAGAATGTTTTCAGCCTCTGAGACTTACTGCTGAACAAGCTCTCCCTTCCTACTTCTTTCTGAGCTCTCACTGGCTGGTTCAACCCAGCTGTTCTGGCTCAAACTCCTCTCCAGGCTGACTGGCTCAGTCTGGCTTTTCTGGGCCTCTCCTGAATTGCTCTGCTTGACCTCATACTAAGTTTGACAATATTTCTAATTTGGCTCCTTCTCATTCTCTGGCTCATTCTATCTTCTCTTGTGTCTAGCTTGTTCTCTTTTCAACAAAGAGTCTCTGTAAAACTGCTTCCTCTTCTCTCTCTCTCTCTCCCGCTGCTGCTCTCTCTTAAGTAGCTTCCCTTTCCTCTCTCTCCTCCTGAGAGTTGGGCATATCTTATTGTGTCAAATCTTTCTCTGATTCAAATGTTCTGCCTATCAGTTAGATATCACTTTCAAGCATGGGTGCTTCTTTCTACAAACTTAACATTACCTTCATTGTTTGGGATAAAGGTGTGTGCTAAGGGTGAGTTGTCACAACTAGAATCAGGCTTTTCCAGTAAACAACATAATCTTGGGCCGGGCCGTGGTGGCACACGCCTTTAATCCCAGCACTTGGGAGGCAGAGACAGGCAGATTTCTGAGTTCAAGGCCAGCCTGGTGTACAGAGTGAGTTCCAGGACAGCTAGGTCCTGGAGAAACCCTGTCTCGAAAATACAAAAAAAAAAAAAAAAAAAAAAAACAAAAAACAAAACAAAAAACAAACAACATAATCTTGGGGTTCACAGTATGATCAGATATCCTGCAACACTAGTGAAGCTCAGCCTCAACCCCTTTGTTCTGTTGGTACAGACAGTCTACTGTGTCTCTGGGTACTGCTGTTGTGGGTCCAACCATCTGTGGACTCAAAACACTATAATAAACAGTTTGGGTGACAGAAAGACCTGGATTCAAGCAAGACCAGCAGCAGCAGCAATAATACCCAAGTTGGACATGGTGGCTCATTCTTGTGACCCAGCCCTCGGGAGGCTGAGGCAGGAGGTTTTCTGAGAGCCTGTGCTCCCAAGTGAGACCCTGACTAGACATAACAATGAAGGCAGATATGGTGTGGTAGCTCACACCTCTAAGCCCAGCACTTAGGCCAGTGATTTTCACTTGGAGCAAAGCCATACAAAAGCCTCCTGTTTAGCTCTCAGCACTCGGCTAAATCATAATGTGTTTGATGAAATAACATCTTTGAGAAAGGCCAGGGTATCTAAATTGCTGGTGGGACCTGGCCTCTTGCTTCTAGAAGAGAAAGGACCAGAAACTGTATATTTACAACATCGCAGAGATTTATTAAGACCAACTTTGTTTATCTCTAACATCCCAAGAACAAACTCTGAAGTCTGAGGAGATGCAGAATTCTGGAAGATATTTTATATTGGTTATCTGATGAGACCATCATAAATATCAAGAAAGTTGCCATTTGCCTTAATTTGGCAATTGTGTAAAGAATTTTCATCAGTTAAAAAAAAAAGTCGGGAGAAGAAAGAACAATTCCTATCTCTACCAATGCTAACAAACGCTTCGGCCTTGCTTCTGTTGTAATAGAAGTGGTTTACCACCTGAACTTCCACAGCTGGACTACGGAATACCAGAGTGAACAGTGTAATTTCCATCAAGGCTTAGTGTACATATGTCAGTGGAAGGCAGGGTGGGAGGACTTTAGCCATCCCTCTACCTACTTAAGTATTAGGCATCTGTTAGGAATACTCAGAAAAAATGGGTTGAGTTGCATTGATGTCAGTTAAGTTTATAAAAGTGCTTCCCACTAGAGAAAGGAATCGTGTGTGTGCATGCATATATTTTGATAGGTATTGAACCCAGAGCCTTGCACAAACTAGGCAACCAGCCTACCACCTGAGCTGAATAAGGAGATGGTTCAAAAGGCATCCTATACTACTACTACTACTACTACTACTACTATTACTATTATTATTATTATTATTATTATTATTATTATTATTATTATTATTATTGGTGTGTGCTTATGTAGGTGGCATGTATGCATGTGTACGCATGTTGGAGTATGTGTGGGAATGCATGTACATGTTTGTGTGCATGGATGGAGGCCTGGAATTGAGGTGTTTTCCTTGATTGTGCCCTCACTTTATTTACTAATACAGGATCTCTCACGGAAACCAGTTCTGGCAAGTGTAGCCCTGCCTTGTCCCAGAGCCCCTGGTCTTGGCTTTGTGAGAGTTGAGACCACAGATCTGCCCAGATTTGGGTCCTGGGGATTCAAACTCTGGTCCTCATCCTTGCCTGGCAGGTGAGCAAGTGCTTTATCTACTGAACCATCTGTGCCCTCCTTTTTTGTGTATTTGCTTTCTTAGAGTATAATGGTGGTGGTCTCAAAACACAGCTGTAGGGGTTGGAGAGATATCTCTGTAAAGTGCTGCACAGGCTTGGGGCTGATGGACTGGGTCTCCAGCTTCCATAATTTTTAACAAGCTGTGTGTGGCTGCACCTGCCTGTAATTGTGGTGCTGTGACGCATCAGGAAGAGGATGGAAAAGAGAGAGGATGCTGGCCTAGCCATTGGCTAACAGGTCTCAGCAATCAGTGAGCTCTAGACCCACTGAGAGACCTGGCCTCAAACAATAAGGAAGACACTCTTCGTTACACATATGCACCCACACATGTACACATACACACACACACACTCAGAGCAGCTAGTGTATTTTGGAATGACTTCAATTTTTTTTCCAAAACAAAGCAACTAAAACCTACATTTCCTTTGGGCTTCAGTTTTCTAAGACAATTTCCTGAAAGGAAATACATTTTCAAGCTGTGAAGACAAGCCCCCAAGTCTCTTCTGCCCCAGGTATCTGTGGAGAAGACAACCACACATGGTCACATTTTCAGCAACCGTTTCCAAGGCTGTCCTAGCCAGACTGTGCTTGGTAGAGTAGCTCAGGGCTGTGTCTTTATGGCCCTTGCAACTACTCTGAACTTGAAGAATGGAGTTCTGCTATCAGCTCTATCTCCGTTTAGCTCCAGAAGGAGCTGGATTGTTGTGCAGAAAGTCAAATGGAAGAGTTTCATCTGTAAGCTTTGGAGAAACTTTACCCAAAAAGGCAAAGAAGATTCCCTCTCAGACAGATCAGAGATGACATAAACTTTGACCTTGAAGATGGGCACAGAGCAGCAATGGAACTGGCCAGTTACTCCTAGAATCAAGGGTTCTTTTTTTAAAGAAAAAAAAAATTGTATTTTTTATTTACTAATTTGTGTGACCTTCAAAAGACAGTTTGTGGGAGTCAATTCTGGACTGGAGATCAAACACTGGCCATCAGGCTTTGTGGCAGGGTCCTTTGCCTCTGAGCCATCTTGCCACTCTTCAGAACACAAGGTTCTTTTCGACATTATTTTTTATTTTTAGTGTGTATGTGTGTGAGGTTATGTGGCCCATGTACATGCAGGAGTTTGCAGGGCATCAGATTCTCTTTAACTAGAGTTACAGACAGTTATGGGCCACCATGTAGGTGGTAGGAATTGAACCTAAGTCCTCTGGAAGAGCAGCCAGGGTTCTTAAGCTATCTCTCCAGACCCTAGAATGCAAGGTTCTTGTATAGTTTCATGTCAACAAGAGAATGGTTAAGTCATTTTGTAAAAAGATTTCTTTTCTGATCCTGAAATTGATATCTGCTCATCGAAATCACTGGGAAATACAGATGAGAAACACAAATAAATGCAGAAAATTCTAATTCCACCATGGAGAAAATCTCTGTATGTGGAAGAATTATAAATGTGTTCAAAAATAAAAATAATTGTCTGCTCAGTTTGATAGGATTCCTTGCCCTGGAGAAGAAAGAATGTCTCCACACCATGCATGCAAGGGCATCACCGACTGCTTTTAGTGGTTATGGAAACAAGACAAAATAAAAAACCAAGACATTGGGAGGTGGGTGTACTGGGAAAATATGGGGTGATTGGAGGAGTAAGACAGAGATGAGCTTACTTCATTGTATGCATGCGTACAATTCTCAAGAATAAAGAAAAAGGTTTTAAAAAATTGAAAGAGCCGGAGGATCAGGGAGCTTAGTGTGAGTTTGTCTCCTGGTAACATCAGAAACTACACCCGTAAAGCCTCACCCACATGACAAAACATAAGCTGACAAGGATGACACCAATGGACATGCCACACCGGACAGGGAAGAGCCCTCGAGGTCTCAAGCCTACATGAAGAACTACCGGCAACTGAGGAAAGCTGAGAGGGGAGAGGTAGGCCTCTCTAGGGATGGGCACAGCAGAGGTGGTCCTCTCCAGGGAAGAGCACAGCAATTGTTTGCCCAGTGTTAAAAGGTCAGTCCTGAAAACACACATACAGAAACATTATATGGCCTGAATGGGTTATATTTAGGAATATATATGTATATACATATGTGTATATGCATGCAATGATAGTGAAAAATAGAGGCCATGAATTTGAAGGGGGTGAGGGGTAGTAGTTGGGAGGGTTTGGAGGGAAGAAAGAAAAAGAAAAAAATGTAGTTATATTATAATCTCAAAAAAACTTGAAAAAAGAATGATTTTAAGAGTTCAAGCCAAACTGGGCAGTGGAGGCAGAGGCAGGCAGATTTCTGAGTTCAAGACCAGCCTGGTCTACAGAGTGAGTTCCAGGACCTACACAGAGAAACTCTGTCTGTCTCAAAAAACAAAACAAAACAAACAAACGAACAACAACAACAACAACAACAACAACGAGTTCAAGCCATTCAATCAAACCAGCATGGATGTTAACAGACAAAACCCCAGCAATGAATACATGTTTAGTTAAATTGTATCGGGTAGTTTTCTGTTGCTGTGACAAAATGCCTGAGGGAAACAGCTTAAAAAGGAAGATTTATTTGGCTCAGAATTTCAGAAGTTTAAGTCCATGGCTAGCTGGCTCCACCACCTTTGATGCAAGCCAGACCTTCCCTGGGGAGGCTGGTGGGAAGACGTATTAGAGCAAACACCTGTGGGCACTGGGGAAGTATGAATCCTGAAGATCACAAGGGAAAGACCAGATTCACAATTTTGAGCCAAATTTGAAGCAAGCTTTAATTAGATACTATCCAGGATGATGAACTCTGAACAGGTTCATTTTTGGGTTCCTGGAAAGTGGAGCTGAGTCTACATTTTGCAGAGGCGTAAAAAGGCAAAACCATTAAGGCCATTGTATTTCCAATCAGGTCCAATCAGAGGCAAGCGAGCATCTGAGGTATTTCCTGCTTGAGTACATCTCCCCTACATGTGATCAAGCATATCTGTACAGTTGGGTCAAACAAACTTGATTAGGGAGTCAAAACACAGACAGTAGCCTTCAGCACTTCAGAAAGTATGTGTCCTTGGGCAAGTGGAGCCACAGGAGTTTGGTGAGGGGGGAGAGAGGCAGCATCCCAATACACTCTTCACCGGCATGCTCTCTCTCAATGACCTACCGCCTGTAACTACACCCCACTTCAGAAGGGTTCTATCACCTCCCTCACCTCCCTCAGGTACCACCAGCCAGGGATCGAGTGTTTAACACATGAACGTTTTGCGAGATATTCTAGAACAAATTGTAACATAGGTGTTGTGAGAACTCCATCGTTTTAGAAACGACGGTTTCAGACAAAGGGGGCCACTGCTAAGGCTTAGGAATTGAAGCAAAATTTGGAGGCTTGGGGATGTAGTTTGATTGGATGGAGTGCTTGCCTGTGTGTGTGTGCCTCTGGCCATGGTGGGCTGCGCTGGGCATTGGTGGCAGGGATCTGTAATCCCAGTACAGGGGAGGAAGAGGAAGGAGGATAAGAAGTTCAAGGTTGCATTGGAGAGATGGCTCAACGGTTAAGAGTGCATTCTGCTCTTGCAGAGGACCTGAGTTCTGCTTCCAGCATGCATGTCAACCGTCTCACAACCTCCTATGACCCCTGGGAATCTGACATCTCTAGTGTCTGCGAGCACCTACATTCAAAGGGCTTGTGTGGCAAGCCTTTTATCCACTGAGCTATCTCCCCAAACCTGTGGACCATTTAGTGATTGGACGCTACTGCATTTAAGCCTCTGGAAAATGTATAGCTAGTAATACTTCTTAGCAAACGGTACCAAGTATCAACCATTATTGCTTTGGCTTTTTACTCATATTTAGTTCTTATTTTCTGAGTACCACAGCTGTACCTGATATGATAATTGTCATCATATCAAACAATAGCACATTGCTGGGAATTTAAAAGCTATAGGTTGCACAAATATCTGTTGTAGGATCACTAAGCACTGAAGGGGGCTGGGGTGCGATTCTGTCCACGGAACCCAGTCAGCATTGGTAATGCCCTATGCTTGGCTCCTAGCACTACATAAACAGGTGTGGTACACATTTCATAATCCTAGCACTGGGTAGATGGAGGCAGAGCCACAGGTTCAGGGTCATCATCAGCTACATAGTTGGAGGTCTGCCTGGGCTACTTGAGCCCTTGTCTTAAAACAGCAAAACCAAACCAAACCACTGAAGGATCCCAAAGACTTCCCTACTAAGGCAGTCCCTGCCGGTGGCCAAGAGGCTCTGTAGGGTCTGCCCACACTTAGGACTCACATGCTTTAACTCTTCCTCTTTCTAGCCTGAGCCTGAGTTCTGAGGTGCTCTGGGCTTCTCTGCTCTTTCTCAGTTGCTCCCTCCTCCATGGCCCGTCTCGATGATGATTAACTGAATGGCATGCCTTTCCCCACTTTCTTCTCTATTCTTTCCAGCTGCTGGCAACTGCCAAGATTTACTTTTCCTGCCCTGGAGTTTTTCTTTTCAACTCTATTAAGGTTGTCCTCCAGCTTCTCTTAAATTTGATGACTACGTCTATCTACCAGGAACTGCTCTATGTAGTTGCATCGTCCTGATGTCTGGAGAGTTTTTTGTTTGTTTGTTTTTTGTTTTGTTTTTAAGAAGATGTAATATTAACATTTTTTTTGTGTGTATGTGTATTTGTATGTGCCTACATGGGTTTATGTGCACACACCACGTGTATGTAGCCAGAGGGTGTTGGACCCTCTGGAACTGGAGTTGCAGGCAGTTGTGAGCAACATGATGTATTTGCTGAGACTTGAACCCCAGTCCGCTGCACAAGCATCAAGCATTCTGACCTGCTGAGCCATCTCTCCAGCTCCCAAGGAGAAGCTTCTAGCATGCACACTCTTGTACCTAACTGTTCTACGGGAAGCTTTACTGGCCCATTCTATTCATCAGCATATTTTACTTCAGTAACAGCGTTTGCTTTGGTTTATAAAGCCACTTTCTCAACCATCAAAAATAAAAAGCTCACAGAACGATGGTGAAGGGGTCACATGAGGTTGTTCCTCGATGGGCTTTCTGTGAAGAGCACCTGGAAATGAGAGGTCAGGAGCCAGCAGCAGAGCACTATTTAGATAAACGATCTTGGGGCTGGCATAGAAGTTTGATGTCAACTTGTTCCACTTTTCATACCACGATTGAATTTTTGGTTACAAACTGGCATTATCAATGTGAAGTATTTTCTATGAAAATGTTCTGTAATTTCTCTGTCAGTCTTCTGAGGTTTGGTGGCTCATTAGTGTCATCACAGTGCTTAGAAGACAGGAGGGTCAGAAGTTAAAGGCTAGCCTGAGCTACTTAGTTATTTCAAGGCTTGCCTTAGTTACTCAGTGAGTTCAAAGTCAGTCTAGGTACATGACACTCTGACTCAAAAAACAAAAACAAAAACAAAACACAAAACCCCCAAACAAAAACAAAAACAAAAAAAAAACCCAAACCAAAAACAAAAATAAACTGAAACAAAATAAAAAACCGAAAATGACCAATGTAATCAAACAAATTGAAGCAAACGACCGGAGCACATTTCTCCTGACATGACAGATAGGCCACAATTTTCTCTAAGTGCTCAATGCCAAAAAATTTTCAGATAGGTAGGTATCTGATAGAAACAGGAAAGTTCAATGGCTATTTAAACATTAAACACAGTGACCCACAGTGGTTTGGGTCCCCATTCTATCTCTTGAGTCTTGAAACAACAGTGAGGGTCAGAGGTCAATCAACACCCCCCAACTTAACCCCTCCCAAAAAACAACATAGAGCCTTTATGCTAACTGCTTCTTCAGATTAAGACTAATAGCTTTTGAGATATGGTTGCTTATATTTCCACCAGAATGCGTATGCTTCATACCAGAGCAGAATCCTAGGACTCTCAGATCTTGGGCTATTCTGGTAGGCATGGTGACTGCAGAGTCAAAGAGAACAGGTCTTTTCCATTCCCACCCCAGGGTGCTGGCTAACAAGAACATAAGACATACATGAAATCTGGTGACTCTCTCCTACATTGGGACTTGACAATGGGCTCCTGGCAAAAGCAGGGTTCATGGCAGAGACATGGGATGAATAGAGTATTTGGGCTCCAAGAAGAAAGCAGGGAGCTCATACTTAGTAATGAAAAATGAAGATATTCAGATTCAGTGTTTAGAGTACACAGAAGGAGGGAATGAGCTTAAAAATGCAAACTTAACCTGGTTATGCATCATGAACCCAAAAGAACAGACGGGAGGCCAAGACGACGCTCGCCCTCCATATCATTATTCTTTCAATTTATTGGATTGGTTGAGCTGAGAGAACATCAACTGCTATGCTCTCTGGGACATACCATCTGGCTGCCGACAGGGATGGATTTTATAATCACCTATACTTTTACTTTATGGGGTTTTTCACACTGAAGCTGAGAGGCACCAGGGCTTTCCACGGGACTTGGCCAACTGGAGAAAAGTGCTAAAGCAATTTCAGTTCGCCAGCTTTATTAAGCCAAAGGAAGCAAACAGCAAGTACAAATGAGTTTTTCCAGTTAAAAATATAAGACCTCGGACAGGAATCTAGTTTTTTATTTTGCTGACATCTGGTGAGTTCTGGCTGCATGCCATACATGGAGTGAAGGCGGCTCACCAGTCGCCTTCACTTTCCAATGGTACATCTCAGCTTAAACTACCCAGAGTCCCACCTGCATCTGCAAGAAGCTGCCGTTCTCTCTCTCAGGGTCAGTGGCTGAGATGAAAATATGGGCAGGTCTCTTCTTAGAGACTCATGCAGAGTGTAGCTGAGATCACATCAAGCAGAGCAGGGCATCGCAGCAATGTCTTAGGAGTCTCAAAACACCCCACCGACTAGATCAACCATCTATGTAGCATCAATCCCTAGTGTCAATCATCCTTCATCAGAAATCCACTTTCGCTGTGAAGGTTAGCATGCCATCACATGGTTCCATTGTTTTTCTCCAAGGTAGAACACCAGCCTTATAAACACGATCAGGGCATCCTGGACCATGCAGCCGGGAGGAGGGACGCTGGATATGATGTCTGCACCTTCACTCTCACTCCATCTCATGTGGGGCTGCTAAAGCTTATCTCTTTGCTCCACTTGTGTCTTTGCCCATGCAATTTAATTCCTCTTCCTGCTTCCCTCCAGGATTCCAAGGACCACGTTTCTCTGGAACAGATCTACAGGAGCCTGTGGGTGGCTACGGGAGCCACAGAGATCTGCCAGTTGTTCACCTTGTTTTTGCTCATCCGCCTCCTCTCTGGGTATTTTCTGTCATTACCATGGAGATGCCTTTAGGGAATTGAATGGGGTTAAAGAAGTCTCCCCACCCTGTCCCACCCTCCTCTACACAGAGTGGTTCTAGGGTTATTTTTCTTTGAATTATTATGTTTTTAACCACACATACAAGCAAAATAGTTTCAGTGATTTTTGACTTAAGAACACTAAGCAGAATTTATTTAAAAGAAAAAACCCACCAATACCAAATATCCTCCCAATTTGGTATATGCTGGATATGTTTTTAGAGTTTTATATGATATTATGGTGATTGAAGTGGTTTCACATACACAGCCTCCAATTATTGTTTTGATTGACATCTACCTCATTTTTGGGGGACTGTTTTCTCTTTCTCTTTTTATTTTGCTTTTCTTTTTTTTTTCTTTTTGGTTTTTTGAGGCAGGGTTTCTCTGTGTATCCCTGGCTGTCCTGGAACTCACTCTGTAGACCAGGCTGGCCTTGAACTCAGAAATCTGCCTGCCTCTGCCTCCCAAGTGCTGGGATTAAAGACGTGTGCCACCACTGCCCAGCTCTTTTTTTTGAAAAGATGTATTTTATTTATATGAATACACAGTAGCTGTCTTTAGACACACCAGAAGAGGGCATAAGATCCTATTATAGATGGTTGTGAGCCACCATGGGGTTGCTGGGAATTGAACTCAGGACCTCTGGAAGAGCAGTCAGTGCTCTTAACCCTTGAGCCATCTCTCCAGCCCTTGGGGACTGTTTTCAAGAGCTCTCATCATGTGGGAGTGAAGGCAGAGCCTTTTTCTTTGTGTTATGAGTCTGTCCTCTACTCCTATCTCTGTTGTCATTATTTGGCAAGACCTTCCTGTGTCAGTTCCAACCGTCCTCACCAATGGCAGCACCATTTTCTTCCCTCTTTCATCTAGAATGTTCTTAGTTCTTGTTTCGCCTTATCACCCATCCTTGTGTGCATAAGGATTGATTATGAAGAAGCAACGGCTTCCTTGCTATCATGGCCTGTAGCTTCCTATGTGATCCAGAATAAACTCTCTGTCTCTTTAGTTGTTTTTGCCAGGAGATTTTATCACAACAAAAGAAAAGTAGGTGTCCTTGGAACAATTCAAGAAGAACTGGCTAATTAAAAGCCTGTGCTTTTCTTAATTTATGGTTACCTTATTCTATAGATCACATGACTCCAAATCTGTGTTTTTAAGACCTCTCTCTCTCTCTCCCCTCTCTGTTGTGTATATAAATGTATATGTTTGTATGTGTGTACATGTGTTCATGTACACATAGAGACCAGGGGTTGATGCTCATCTTCCTACATTAAGCTCCATCTTGTATTTTGATACAGAGCCCATCACTGAACCTGGACTCCATAAATTCAGTTAGACTGGCTGGGAAGTGAACTCTTAAAAGCTGCCTACCTCTACCTCCCCAGTGATGGGGTTACAGGCATGGACCATCACTCCTAGCCTTAGGAGGGAGGGTGCTGGAGGGGGAGGTGTCCAAGCTCAGATGCTTATGCTTGTGCAACAGGCACTTTATAAATTGGGTCATCTGTCCAGTCTTCCTTTTAAAGTTTTTATTAGCATATATTAAATATGCATAAGATAGGTATGACATCATATATATGGTATACTTTGATCATACTCTGCCCTTATTACCCTTTCTCATTCCTTCTCTTCCTGCCACTGCCCCTTTATCCTAACACATAGTTTAGAGTCACCTGAGGGCCTGCCCAGATCAGATTGGTCTGGGGGAATACCTGTGAGGGGTTCCTTTTATTGTTAATTGATGTAGATAGGCCCAGCCCACTATAGGCGGCACCATTCCCTTGGAAGGTAGTCTTGGACTGTAGGAGAAAGCCAGCTAAGCATGGCCCTATGCTTAGGCTAGTAAGCAATGTTTCTGCCATGACATCTCTCAGTGATGGATTATAACCTGGAAGTGTGAGCCAAAGAATAGACTGTGTCAGAGTGTTTTATCACAGCAACAGAACAAAAGCAGGACAGACTCCCCTGTCCCCGAGGCAGGTTACTTGATGTGGTCCACCTATACATCTCTAGAGAGTTCTGCCATTTGTTACCATTTGTCTCCTAGCTTACTCAGGTCAGCAAACGGGGGGCTCTGTGTGTGAGGCCTGGGTCCAGTCAAATTGACTCACAGTATTAACCACTGCAGAGGGAGGCAAAGAGTCACAGTCATAATAACTCAGTTATATACAGCACCTTGGTGTTAAAAGCTACAGGGAGCAGAAGTGGTACAGGGATAAGTTCAGAAATGTACATGGGATGGGAGTAGGGGTGGGGTAAGTGTAGCTCAGTTTGTAGAATGCTGGCCTAGCATGCAAGAAGCCCCTGGGTTCCATAGGAGCACTGCAAAAACTGGGTGTAACGGTGCTGAAATTCCAGCACTCGGGAGGTGGAGGCAGAAGGATCAGAAGTTCAAGGTCATTCTCAGTTATATAATGAATTAGAAGGTAGAAAGTCTGGCGAGGCCTGGAGAGGGGAGAAGGGGAGGAGGAGAGGAGAGGGGAGGGAAAGGAAGGGGAGGGGAGCACATGGGAGGGGAAGAGAGGGGAGGTGAGGGAATGGGAGGAGGGGGGAACAGAAGGGAAGGGAGGGGAGTTGAGAGGGGAAGGGAGACAAGGAGGGAGACAGAGGGAGGAGAGGGAGAGAAGAAAGTGGTGATGGTGGGAGGATTCAGTTGTTTGAAATAGGATGGATTTTAGCTTACATCAAGGATGTGGAACTGACCCGGGAGGAGCTTCAAGTCGGAGGAACTAGCCACTGTGGAGAATCTAAGACTGGTAGTGGCCTCCTCTGTTTCAGGAATAGCAAGTAAATAGTGTGGCTGGCATGAAAGTGGGGGAAAGTGGCAGTGAGAGACAGTGCAGTGGGGGAAAGTGCAGTGGGGGAGTGTGAGGTCTGAGGCACAGGCAGGGAGCAGAGGGGAATCTGTGGCTATTGATGGCTTTCATCCGGAACACAAGGGAAACCTCCAGAGTTTGTGGTGGGAATGACAGGGATGACTTTCTTCCCCAAGCATCATCTGAATGCTGTCTCAAGACTAGATTGTGGGGGTGCGGGAAGCAGAAAGACCATCTCAGAGATCACTGCAGTTCTTGGGGCCAGAGTGAGCGTGGTGGAGAGCTGAGCACCAGGGTCAGGTTCGGATATGGAATCAGAGTAAATAAGCAGTGGAGAGAGCGACTCATCCCTTCGACCAAACAACGAGGAGGGTGCTGTCGCCATTTATTAGGAAGATGGTGTTTTTGCAGGAGGATGAGATGAGATATAGACATGCCATCTACCCTAACCAGAATTATATTTGACAAAATATCTGGATATACTGTGGGCCAGTCAAATTGAGTTACCAAGTTCATCATAGCAAAAGAGCAATACATAATAAATAAGTAAATGGCATTTATTGTGTTAGATGTTAGGTACGGAGGTGCAATTCACTAACAACATTTTAAATGGATGACAGTATCTTCTGTGTGCCCCCATCCCAGCTTACTCCACTCAGTTCCCTTCTGGTCTTTGCTGTTATTATTGTATTCTTTTATTTTAATTTATTTCTATTAGTTATTTACATGTCATATGGTTTCTTCTTTCCCACTTTCCTCTCCAAAAAACAAACAACCAAAAATGACAAGAACGAACCCCTGTTGCCTCCCCCCTCCCCATGCCTACCACCCTACCCTCTCCCACTTATTGGCCTTAGCATTCCCCTACACTGGGGCACAGAATCTTCATGGGGCCAAGGGCCTCTCCTCCCATTGATGATCGACTTTGCAATCCTCTACTATACACATGCTGCCAGAACAATCAGTCCCACCATGTGTAGTCTTTGGTTGGTGGTTGAGTCCCTGGGAGCTCTGAGGGTACTAGTTAGTTCATATTGTTGTTCATCCTAAGGAGCTGCAAACCTTTCAGCTCCTTTGGGCCTTTCTCTAATTCCATCATTGTGGACCCTGTACACAGTTCAATGAATGGCTGTGAGCCTCTACATCTGTATTAGTCAGGTACTGTCAGAGCCTCTCAGGAGATAGCTATATTAGGCTGGCTTGTCCTTCCTTCAGTCCCTTCTCCATAGTTAGTCTCTGCAACTCCTTCCGTGGGTATTTTGTTCCCCCTTTTAAGAAGGAATTAAATGACCACATTTTGGTCTTCCTTCTTCTTGAGTTTCTTGGGGTTTGTGGGTTGTTCTTCCTGTATTCCGAACTTCTGGGCTAATATCCATATATCAGAGATTGCATACCATGTGTGTTCTTTTGTGATTGGGTTACCTCACTCAGGATGATATCCATTTCCCTAAGAATTTCATAAATTCATTGTTTTTAATAGCTGAGTAGTACTCCATTGTGTAG
>NW_022196913.1:51331102-51331571 GCF_008632895.1 Mastomys coucha | reverse complement strand
ATAGTGTAAAAACATGAAATAAACAATACTATTAATAGAGAGGCTGAGATAGGGGAAGCAAGATTTCAGGACCCTTATGTTGTACACAGCAAGACGCTGTCACAAACAAACAAGCTGACAGTGTATATAGATTCTACTATGTTGGACCTATTTCTCCAATTACCAAATTAGAGAGATCATTGGATGACAATCATCAAATTTCTAATTCCTCATATTATTGGATTTCAATCGATTAGGATATGTTGGTAATATTAATTTTCAAATTAATATATTAAAAAAAGTAATTGTCACTTCCTGTTGTTTTTGTTGTAAGAGGTGGAATTAGGTTTGTGTGGATTTGTTGAAAGATTACCTTCTTGCTTCTTCTAGGGTGTAGTTTTGTTCCTTATGTTGATATTTGTTCTATTATCCTTTGTAGGGCTGGATTTGTGGAAAGATACTGTGTAAATTTTGTTTTGTCATAGAATAT
>NW_022196913.1:51316901-51330716 GCF_008632895.1 Mastomys coucha | reverse complement strand
GTTTTCCTGTAGTTCTTTAAGGGATTTTTGTGTTTCCTCTTTAAGAGCTTCTAGCTCTTTACATATGTTCTCCTGTATTTCTTTGAGGATGCTATTTATGTCTTTCTTAAGGTCCCGTATCATCATTATGATAAGAGATTTTAGATCTGAATCTTGCATTTCTGGTGTGATGGTGTGTCCAGGACTTGCTATGGTGGGAGAATTGGGTTCTGATGATGGCAAGTGACCTTGGTTTGTGTTGTTTATTTTTTTTATGCTTGCCCCCTGCCATCTGGTTAAGTCTAGTGCTACCTGCCTTTGCTAAATCTGACTGGAGCCTGTCCTTCCTGTAATCCTGGTTGTGTCAGAACTCCTCAGAGTCAAGCAGTCTCTGTGATCCTGTGATTCTGGGATCCTGGGATCCTGGGCTTGTTAGATCACCTGGAAGTGTGGCTTTCTCTGTGTGTTGTGGGACTGGCTGGGGAGCATGCGCCCAAGGTCTGCTCTGGACCCCAGCCCAGACAGACCGGAAGGAACCCAAGTCACTGGGCTGGTGGAGTTCCTGTGTGCCTGGTCCCGCTGGTCCCAGTTACTCCCAGTGTTGAGACAGATGTTGTTTCCTGCTTACCTCTGATCCTGGGTGTGTCAGAGCACCTGGGAGTGGAGCTTCCTATGGGTGTTGTGGGACTGGCTGCAGAGCTTGTGCCCTAGGTCTGCTTTCTGAACCTGGGTGTTTCAGCATGCCTGGGAGTGGAGCTTCCTCTGGGTGTTCTATTGTATTCTTATATTTATATAACTCCTTTTGTATGTTTGAGAATGCATTCTTACCACTCTCCCCTCCCAACCTCACATGCCCATTTTTAAAACAAAACCTACAGAGTCCACTTCGTGTCATCTGTATGTGCATGGGTGTAGGACCATGGACAGGAGCCTGGACAGTCTCCTAGCATCCACATCAATGAGGAAAGTTGACACCCCTCCCCCAGCCACCTTAGCCTGGATTGAGACTCCATGAGCCCCTCCTCAGTCAGGGCTGGCATCATTTTGGTGGCTTGATCCTGTGCAAGTTCCATGTACACAGCTGTGAGTTCATCACGTGTGCTGCTGAGCCATCATGTCCCTGTGCCTTGTGGGGAAGGGATGTGGTACTGATGTCCCGTCTGAAGCTGGACATATTTTCTGCATGAGACCATCTGTAGGCTCAGCATTTGCCACCATCTGCTGTACCTGAGAAGCTTGCCCGATGAGGGCCTGTGCTTGGGCACAGGTGATGGTTTGTATATGCTTGGCCAAGGGAGTGGCACTGTTAGAAGGTGTGGCCTTTTTGGAGTAGGTGTGTTATAGTGGGTGTGGGCTATAAGACCCTCATCCTAGCTGCCTGGAAGCCAGTCTTCTCCTAATAGCCTTCAGATGAAGATGTAGAACTCTCAGCTCCTCCTGCACCATGCCTGACCGGATGCTGCCAGCCTCCCACCTTGATAACGGACTGAACCTCTGAACCTGTAAGCCAGCCCTAATGAAATGTTGTCCTTATAAGACTTGCCATGATCCTGGTGTCTGTTCACAGCAGTAAAACCCTAACTAAGATAGAAATTGGTACCAGGGACTGGGGTGATTGCTGTGATAGCCAAGCATATACAAATCATCACAGGCACATCTTGAATTTTCAATTCAGTACATGCAAGACATAAATTGTTCTATGTTCCTCCCACTATTCAACAGAATTCCACTGTTATTCAGTTCCGTGTGTATCTACGTATTAACTATTCCAGTACTTACTACAGTTCAGGTCCATGTTTGTCCAACATATGTATAAGTGGCTCTGTGTTCCTGGGGTCAGTGTAATTAGGCTCCAGTTCAGGAGTGTATAAACTTCCTGTTCCTCACATGAGAGGGTGGCACTTTTGGGCACCATCCATCATGGGTAGACTCTGTGACACTTCTCTCCTGGCTCTGGATTGTGCTCAGTCACCCCTTCTGGCCAGCAGCAAAAGTTTGTGAGATCAATAGCCTTAGTTTATGGGTACAACGTGTGGCTGGTGTTAAATTTACTTTTATTAAATTCCCAGGTCAGTTATTCATTATCTCCTGAAACTAGGCGGCTAACACAGAGATTAAATCTTTGAACTTGGCTTGAGCTGCACTGTATTTTAAGTACTTGAGGCTATGGACAGAGATGCAGTATTTAAGATAGTTGGCTTGTTGAGGCAGCCTTGTTATTCGAGGAGCAGCATGGGACACAGCTTCCATTTTTATAGTAAACACAGTGTCCCAAAGCAAATGACAGAATGGATGGATGAATGAGCAGAAACTAATGCCTTTGTGATGAATAAAAATGAAGCTCCTAGAAAGTCAGATACGATCTAGGGAGCAGAGATGAAACAGCCATTGAAGAAAACCGAGTTTCCTTTCCCGGCAGCTGATCAATTGCACATTGTTTTTTGGTAAGGGTGGGACTTTGTGCCCATTTCTCCTTGTCAGTGGTGGGGAGGAGTTGGAAGAGGATAAAATGATCAAAATATATTATATGAAAAAAATTAAATAAAAATAAACAACCCATCTAAAGAAGGCAACACTTCATTTCTTTTTCGATGTACATTTTTAGAATTGACAAGTGTTTTGGTTTCATTTCTATGGCTGTGATAAAATGCCCCAGAGGACCTGTAACTTGTCAGGTCATAGGCCTGAGAGGATAACCAATTGCTCCTCTAAATGGTAGCAGTATTAGACTAATTCCCAATAGCTCATTGTTCTACCCACAGAGGAGTGCTTCTCTTGGTCCTCATCAGAGAAGCTTCTCTTTGCAGTAGATGGTGATTAACACAGAGACCCACGGCTGCTAACACAGAAAAGGACACAGCTCCAGATAGGACAGGCAGAGGCAAGTGTGTTAGCAACTCCAATGCAAGATGCTTTTGTAGGTAGCTGGGACAATTTTCTGAAATACTGAATAATAGTATATGGTCAAGTTCAGAAAGAGAAGGCATGTCACCTCCCTTCAATTAACTAGTACTGTGGTGTTGAGGTATATCACATAAAGCAGCTTAAGTCAGACCAGATAAATATACATTTTCTCTTATTTATAACTTCTAGATTTTATAATAAATATGTAACCCACATATATAGATGGAGTCTGAGTCAGGAGCTCTAGGGGAGAGAAGGAGACTATGGAGAGTGTAGAGGGTGAGGAAGAGGAAGGTATGCGGTGAAGGTACCTGATACGGTCCAAGTACGTGATACCCCGGGAAGAAACTGAATCCCCTCATCTTAGTCTCATTTCCTGTTGCTGTGATAAATACCCTGGCAAAAGCAACTTAAGGGAAAAGCAAACTTTACAGAAAAGGGGGATTAGAACTCCAGGTACATCCCATCATTGTGGTAAAGTCAAGGCGGCAGATACATGAAGCAACTTCTGTCCACATTCCGTCCACAGTCCATGAACTAACGCAGGTGTGGGAGCGTTCCGCCCTTCCTTTCTATATTATGCCTTCCAGGCCTAGCCCATGAAATGAAGCTGAACATATCTAGAGTGAGTCTGTCCACCTCAATGAATCCAACTAAAAAACGTCCTTCAAGGCTTGCCCCCTGGCCATGTTAACTGTGACAAGTCCTCACTGAACTCCCTTCCCAGGGCTAGACTGGGTCAAGTTGACAACTAAAGCCATCACCCCCGGCACTAGGCAAAATAATGTATGGTCGGGGAAAAGAGTCAGCAGTTACTATTTGTATTTACACGGAAAGGGCCTTTCTATGGAGTCTAGGCTGCACTCGAACTTGTGATCCTCTTGCATCAACTTCCTGAGTGCTGGGGTTAAAGGATGCACCACCATGTTATCTTCATATATCCATACTGGGAGTGCACTGGCCTTTGAGCAGGATGTGATGCCAGGTCACCTCAGTCAGTCTTGATTTTGGATCTGGACTCCAAGACAATGGTATGCATATAGCAGAATGGATATGCAGCAGCTGATGGTCCATGTTCTTGGCCCTCTTCCTCCTGGACATCTAGAGGTACAGTCAGAGGCCAAGAGCCTAACTCATCGTGCAAACCGCAAGAGAACTAAGGCAAACTGGTGTTATCTAGAGATGTTCTGAGGCAGTCAATGCCTGCTTCCCTCACAGCAAGGTATTCAGTCTCAAAGCGACTTTTGTAGTTGACTACTGGTTTCACTGTTTCCCAGCAAACTGAGGTTTAGGCAGATTTACCACTTCCTTTCCTTCCCTTCCTCTCTCCTCACCCGTCTTCCTTCCATCTGCTGGGATCAAATCCAGGGTCTTGCCTATGCTAGGCAAAGGCATTTCACTTTAAAGATTGATTGTTGCCTGTGCTATGTATAGTTTCCTTAAACAGAGCATAAAGCTCTTCAAAGCACTATGCATTGTCACATCGACTTCGACTCTCATATTCCTGCCTCTGAGCTCCACACAGAAGAATGTGACAGTCACCACAGTGCTCTCTGGTTGAGCCACAAAGAGTAGGGGAGTGTGTGTTTGTGGGGATAAGGACTCTGCTCTAGAGGGAGAGTCAGACAGGACAACCCAATGGGTACCATGTGTTTATTCTTAAGGATGAGAAGGAATCCAAGGGGGAAGAGGTTTTCCAGGCTGAGAGGACCACAGATGCTTCCTAAATGGCAAGGGTTGAGAAGCCCTGCAGCCTGAAGGACGAAGCTGTTAAACCAGACAGGAATGTGATCTTGGGAGCCCTGCTTGTGTCACCAGGAATTATGGAGTCACCCAGGAGCCCTGTGTGAGTAGGGTAGAAGTTTAGGGTAATCCAACTGAGCAGGAAGGGGACATTCAGGGACCAGTCAGAGAGGTTTGATAGAGGAAGGCAATGGCTAGGATAAGGAGAAGGGACAGACCTGGGGGCATGTGAGGGACAAGGGACAGAGCGTCCTGTATGCATGACAATGATGGACTCTGTTCCTTTTCTGCTGTGTCTTCAGCATACAGAAAAGAATCCTAAGCACATATACAGATGAGCAACATGAAATGGATTCAGCAGGTTATGCATATCCGTAAGTACAGATGTGTGTGGGTGTGTGTGAACCATAACAAAAAAACAGGTCAATAATTTGGTAGGGAGTTGGGGGGGACCTAGGAGGAATTGGAAGGGGGAAAGGGATGGATGGAAATGATAAAAATACTATTCTCATATATGAAATTCTCAAAATAAGTTTAAATAAAAAAGAATATGATAAAAATGACAGAGAAACTGTCTCAAAAAGCCAAAAATAAAATAAAATAAAATAAAATAATAAAATAAAAGAGTGTGGCAGCTGAAGAGATGACTCAACAGTTAAGAGTGCTTACTAAGCAATAATGAGGACTAGCTTTCAGATCCCAGCAAGCAGGCATCTGGCCCATGCCTCTAACCCAGCTCTGAGGGGCCCCAAGGTGGGAGAATCTCTGGGGTTTGCTGGCTTTCAGTGTACCAGAGAAAATGTGTGAGCCCCAGGTTCAGGGAAAGACCCTGTCTCAAAGGGATAAGCAGACAATGGCAGAACAGCACACCTCAGGTCCTTTCCTGCTCCCCCATACTTGCACAGGTGAGCACATACATATATGTATGTGTGCATGCAGGCACATAGGCACACACACACACACACACACACACACACACATACACACACACTAAAATTAATCTAGAAGATGCAAGAATATTATAAAAATGGGAATGTAGTACTGGGCTAATGCATATAGCACAGCAGAGGGAGCTTATAGCAGAGAATTCCAAGGCACCTTATCTGGAGACTTTTATCAAATATGGCAACTGTCATTTGCTGCTGCTGCTGGGAGCCAAAAGAGAGAGATGGTGTGCATGCTCGGCAGCAGCTCAGGGGCTCGTGTGACTATCACAGTAATATACCATGGGAACACAAAGCATGCTGGGAAGTCCACAGAACCGTAACGCAGGTTGGGGGCCACCTTTCCTCAGTCTTTTTCTGTTTTCAGACAAATGAATCACGATGCGCTGTTCTCATTCCTTCCCCTCCCCCACTACCCTCCCTCAGTGCCCCCTGATTTCTCCTTTCTCCCTTCCCCCAGATAGCCCCCCTCTCTTCTGCTTTGTGTGCATGTTGGGAGGGGGAGAGAAGAGACATATGTATGTATGTATCTGTACCCATTTGTCAACCAGAGATTGGTGCAGGCCACCTTAGTCATTCCCTGCCTTATCTATTCATTTCTGTGTGTGTGTACGTGTGGTATAGCTGCATGCATGTTTCCCTAGGTGGGTACGCCTGTGTGGGGAGCATGTGCATATATGTGGAGACCAGAGGTTAGGGTATGGACCGGAAGCAGTGTAGCTGGATTCTATGGTGGTTCTTTTTAAGTTTTGGAGATACCTCTGTATTGGTTCCATAGTGGCTGCAACAGTTGACACTCCTCACCAGCAGTGACTTCCATTTCCACACACCTTATACCTGAATCTTAATGAGTATGATGGTCAGCTAAACCTTTGGATTATGGGCATGATCAGAGTTTTAGCTCCTTGGTCTTTCAGATCTTAGGCAATGGTTTTTGATTGCTTGGTAAGGAACAAGAGGAGTGTTTCTATGATGTCTTTCATCATACTTAAATATAAAAATGTTATCTACCCTTGTTCCCTCAAAGTATTCAAATTGAACTATTCAACTGGAGCTTAAACGACAAGGTCTTGGGGTTCCATGTCCTGCTGCTTTGTGAGGTTCTTCTAGCTTCTTGGCTTTTAGAACACATTCAGCTACACACATGGGAAATTGCATACGAGGGACTTTCAAATTTTGGAACTTGAATGCCAAGTGTCCACTCACTCACACGTTGAATGGGTAGCAGTGAATACAGCTTATCTTTCCCCACACCCTCGCCCCATGCCGATGCCATGGACCACGGAGCACGAAGTTGACCTCACTCCCCTTCTTCTACCCTTCCCACCCCTCTTCGGACCCTGCCTGAGAGATGAAGGCTCTTTGAAGTATCTTCCTTGACAGTGGAGGAAAAGAACACTCAGAATACAGAAAGGGGGGCCAGTGGGAAGGCCTGGCTGGCATTTCCATGCTCCTTTTTAGATGACTTTACTCATAATTACTAAACCCTTTCATTATCAACGAACCTGTCCTTATCCACGGTCAGTGAACAGTATCTGGGAGCAAGATGAGTGGATGAGAGGCTGGCACTCATACCACAGCAAAGGGTTCCATCATGAGTGCCGGGAGGGTGAGGCTGGGTCAACATACCTACTGTGTTCCTGGTTCTCAGAACCAGCTCTCTTGTGCTGGTGTGTCATCACTGTTAGTGACTTTTCTCATCTTTGTGACCAAATACTTGAGAAGAATCAATGTAATGGAGGAAGAAGCTATCTTGGGTCCAGTTTGAGGAAATACAGCTCATCACAGGGAGGGTAAGAGGGTGTGGAAGCTGGCTAGTTGGTCCACAGTCAGGAAGCAGAGAGAAGACAGAAATGGAGTAAAGCTGGGCTCTAGGGCCTCAAGGCCTACCCCAATGTTACTCAGGTATCCTAGCGGGCTCTCTACCTCTTAAAGTTTCACAATAAACCAAAACAGTACTGCCAGTTGTTCAAACGCATGTGCCGGTGGGGGACAATTTTATATTCAAACCTCCAGAGTCACCAAGGTTGGCTAGGGAAAGTGGGTGGCATTTGTAACCAGGTGCTCATGTTCTAGGCTAGAAAAAGCTCTCTGGATCACTGTCAGTCTCTGGGCACTTTCTGTAATTAAATCTGTGGAGTTTGATCTCTTATCTATCTATGAAGTATAACATCACTACCCAGCATGATGCTATATCCTTCTATTACAGGTGATAAGAGACTTTTGAGATCTCTATTCCTCATAAATATTCACATAAGACGCCATCTGCATTTCTATCAGGACTAGGGTAGGGGTGGGAGTGGAGCAAAAAAACCCTCTCCCCAGGACTGAGAATCTGTCACTGTTTCTATTTTCTGTCCTGCTCTCTTGGATGGGAATAGAGAAAAATTGGACAATACCATCTGAGTTTCACATTTTGGATTCATTTTAGAGGCTGTCCATAGTATACCCATAAAGAATGATTTCCAAAGACAGAAGGGGAAAATGACATCTTTGGTTGGGGACAGTTTGTGGTCAAAGAAGCAACGGGACGTGAATTCTAAGACAATGGCACAATGCACCCACCATCTGTAATCAAAATAGCCCCAGGTGTCCCAGGCAGGTGCTGACAGCTCTAGAACTTATTTTCTCAATGGGGTTTTTATGATAGACATTTTTTGTTTGTTTGTTTTTTGTTTTTGCTCAGTCCTGTGTGCTTTACTTGCACGGACTCAATTCCACACCCACACTGCCTCCAGAATCCACGGTACCATACATAAGCTCAGGCCCATTTGTATTCCACTGGAACGTTCAATTTGTAAGCTATCCAGGGAACATATTAGGTAGGAATGAAATGGGAGGTGCTTACAAACTGGCAGGGAAACACGATATTTATCCTGTCAGTTGAAATGAGCCTGGCAGATGTAGGTTTTTTTTTTGTTTGTTTGTTAAAATTAAAATTGTAAGGCATATCATATTACTCTGAGCGATGCTGCCAGATGTACAGCGTTGCTTCTGACAAAGAGGCAGCCTGTGGTCATTTGAGCCAGGCTGTGGCTTCTAACAATTCGGTACAGGTACACTTGTTCCAAGCATTACCTGAGAAGAAGCCCCACCCAGGCCAGATATTCAGGACCAGACTTGTCAGGCTTGTTAAACTAGGGTAGAAATTATTGGTGTCATATCTTTCCTTGGCAACAAACATCTTCACTATTAGAGAAGAGCTTTAGGGGACAAAAGTGAGGTGAGTCAATCAGCCTTGTGGTGAGAATGACCCCAAACTCTCAATCTTCCTGCCTCCCAACTGTGGGGCCTAGACCACCGCTCCTGGATAAGTTTTTATTTTAATCTCCAAGAGTGGCACTTGTCTTGTCTTAGATCATTGGCCTATGATCTGAATACACAGTCTGGGGACACACCCTCTTCTCCGTTCACAACTCCAAGTAGGAGGAGATGGCAAACAGAATCTGTGGGGCTGTTTTCCTGAGCAAGTGCCTCTATTTTTCTGTTTTCAGGATGCTCTTGTGTATAGGTTATGACTATAAACCTTTTCCATATTATTGATCAGTGACTATTGATTTAGGGCAGTTCTTGCTCTACAAATAATATTGCCAACAAGCCTCTAAGAGATCTTTCTGGTGGAACTTCCCGAGGGCTCCACAGACCAGGGGCTGGAGCTGTTATATGAATACATTGCATTGCTCATAGTCCCCTTTTGCATGTGTTCTTGCCTCTTTTGCAAGGGCCTAAGCCCAATGCTGTCTGGCTGTCATAGCCAATCCCCATCCAACTGTCAATTTGTCATTACCTCATCTGCCTCCTGTAGAACTCGGTATATTTCCCTGCAATGTGGCCAGCCACTCATCAGCAACCTCCAATCTGCATTTACGTGTTCGATTATATGTGATACATTTTGGGGAGGATATGTTCATGAGGCTGTCAATCAATACAGGAAAGGAATCAATGCTGAGATAAAGAAAGGAATTGGAAGTAAGCACTGGATCATATTTGTCCTGGACTGATCAGAATGAATTTTGTCAGGGGTGATACTTTCCTGGGTCATCAGCTACAAATGACAGAAAGGCAGAATAGCAACCTGTAACTCACATGCCATGACAGGTTTCATTAACAGTAAACCAGTCCCACAAATAAGATGCCATCATTGGACAGCTCGAGTCCTTAAAGGAAGATGAACAAGTGGCTCCAGGCTAGTCACCTGAATGAACAGTGAATGTCAACAGCTTCCAGACAGGACTTGTCACTATGGAGGAATATGTGGTAACATGATCATGGACACTCTAGAGCAACCGGCACAAATAAGGGTATCTACACCCACAGACAATAATGTGGGGGTGCTCCCTGACATACTAGTATTGTGGGATGGATTACTCCTCTATCCCTAACTTTATATGTTGGCATCTTAACTGCAGGCATCCCAGGATGTGACCTTGGAAGCAGAGAGCACTGATATCTAGACGTGCTGGAGGACAGTGTGAGCCTGTGTGGCTGTGGTTAGAGTTTCAACATTGTCTCTTCCATAGTTCCCACTGAAATGTAACTACGTCATAACAGTATTAAAGGTGGGACCTCATCAAAGTTATTAACATAAAGTTATAATGTTCTGTCTTTCCATTAATGCTACTATTCTGGGAGAGGGTTCTTTACAGATGGACAGGTTTGGCCTCTGGTGCCTTTCTTTTGCCTAAGTGATGCCTTCTACTGTGTTATAATCTAGTCAGAAGGCCTGGACATCCCAGTGTTCAGACTTGCACAGATAGATAAACCTATGTTCACTATATACTCATTCTCAGGCATTTTGCTATAGCAGTACAAATAGATGAAGACTAACACTGTGCTTCTGAAAGGGGGAGATTTGAAGCCAGGTGGTGGTGTCACACACCTTTAATCCCAGCACTCGGGAGGCAGAGGCAGGCAGATCTCTGTGAGTTCAAGGCCAGTCTAATCTATAGAGTGATTTCCAGGACATTCAGGGCTACACAGAGAAACCCTGTCTTGAAAGACCAAAAGGAAAATAAAGAGGGACACACACACACACACACACACACACACACACTAAATAACTTAGAAGTCAATACGAACAGCCCCAATTTAATTATAAAAAAGAAAATCCATTGAATACAAAAAAGCCAACAATCTGTTGTTCAAAAGAAATAAATTTGTACCAAGTCATTTTCGGTAGATGGTTGGGAAAGGGTCGAGGCTTAACTCACTTATGTGATAACAGAGCAAGAATACTCCAGGTCCTTCCATCTGCAGTTCCCCCTGGTGAATGCTGCCAGGTTGCAAGGCCAGGCTTAAGAGAAGAGGCTCTGCCCTGTGACCTGTGCTCCAGCTCCCCTGGCCCCTGGCCCCCTTGGGTCCCTACCAGCCCAGCATTTATGACAAAGCACTCACACCAAAGTACATGGTTTGTTGAGCTCTCCAAGCAGAGTTCACACACACACACACACACACACACACACACACACACACACACACGAAAATGTCATTGGCCAGGAGGAGAAAGATGGCTGTTCCTCCCATCCTTCTTTCACACAGCAGAGTGAATGTGTTCAGAGGATTTAGGTTGCCTGGAGAGGGTGGCATGCTAGGCTAGCGGCAAACAGTAAATGGAAATGCACTGCCAACATCACCCTCTGCAGCCTGAAGCTTCCCACAGGCTGTGGGAATCAACAGCAGGATTAGGGATCAGTTGAGTTTTCTGCTTGTTTGCTTTGTTCTGTGATAGCTGCTGGGAGCACTGGGGATGGACTGGAGGAGAGGGAGCGTGGAGGCGGAGAGCAGACAAAGACCACTCCACGCTGTTTGCCAATGGGAGGTGGAGTGCTTTCTGCGCATGTGCTTTATTTCAGTATTGAAATGAGCAAGTTCGCCATCGCGTTCATCTCAAGCAACAGAGGAGGCGCCATCTCTTCCTTTTCCTCCCTTGCTCCAGTGCCCTTCCTCTACTCCATCTCCCTTCTCCACGCTTTGCTTTGCTTTTCTCCTCTCTGACTTCTATTCTTCGTTCTTTGCTTTCTTCCTCCTTTATTTTCTCCTTCCTTTCAGAAAGAGGATCAAGGAATAAATAAAGGGAATAAAAGGAAGGTTTGGGATCCCAAAGAGCTCCAGGCTGGAGCACTATCAAGGCACAGGGACTTAATGGTGGAATGTTGGAAAAAGGAGTCAAGGAGTCCTGTGTGTGCCAATACAAGTGGCAGGGAGCTTGGTGTTTCATAACTAGGGAGGGTGAAGGAAGATGAGAACAGAGAGTGGCTGAGGGCTGTGTGTGCTTCTAGAACAATAGCATTTGAGCTGTATGTGGGACACCGGAACTACCGTGGGCACCATGAGCGACTAGCCTTGTGGATGGAGGGATCAGGAGGGCTCGGATTGTCTAGGGCCTTCTCTGGTGGTAAGGAAAGAGATCTTAAAGGGATATGTGCTCTAAGGAGGAGGGGAGACAGAAAAAGAAACTGGCTGCAGTAGACCACTTAAGAATTGTTTTATTATATAAAGGAAGAAAAACCTTAAAGAAGTTAGTAGTTCACTAGAGAAATTCTTCAAGGGGGCTGTAGATGTAATTTGACCAGGGGCCCCAAGCTCCTGTCCCTATATCTTTGATACCACAACAGACATGACTTCCAAACTGTTAGCTCAAATAAGTCTTTTCTCTCTTAAGTTGCTTTTGCTGAGTATTTTATCAGAGCAATGAGAAAAGTAAGTGATTCACGTGCTTTGGGCCCGGCTGTAAGCACTGATCACTGGGCAGGCATTCATTGCTCAGGAGTACAGAACGATCGCATTCTCTCACATGGCCCCCAGAACAATCACGTTCTCTCACATGGCCCCCTTCCTGAGGTTTCTGGGTTTCTGCCCACGGTTACTCATTGTATATGACAACGACTAAATCGATTGAATGTCAGGGAAAACATGTGAGCCACAAGAGTCAGTGTTGGAGAAACAAAGTTTAGGATAACCTGACTCAAAACACTGTTAAAAAAAATACTCGAAGGCAATGAAGGCGCCTGGCTGACATGTTTGAAGAGTGTGGGCAGCCCTTCAACACTGCTCTCTTAATGATTAACTCCTACACCTCACTTGGAGGCTGATGGACAAAGACACAAAGAAGCAAATAGGAGCAGAATGGTTCTGAGGTGGAAGCGAGTGGCTCAAGCCTCCCTCCTTTCTGCCTTCCCACACACCATGGCGATAGAACCAATGTTTGCATGCCTGCTACTGCCCTGGCCTGACTCTTTTCACGTTTAAGCCTTGAGCTATAGAAAATTAGGAAGTCCTGAGCTCAGAGAACCTTCCCCAGGGGCTCGCCCAGGAAAGATCCCTCAATATTGGAATTCTGTGGTAGCTACTTTAGAGAAGGCTAATTCCACCTTAGGGACAGCATCAGAGAATTACAGGATGATCTTTTTAAAATGTCTCTGTTTAGGCCAGGAGGTGCTGGCTAGAGACAGAAAATAAGGATAAGTGGCCAGCCACAGGCTTGCACACTTATCATGCTCATTACTGGTAGGCTGAGGCAGGAGGACCATTTGAGCTCAGGAGTTTGAGATCATCCTGGATTAAAGGGTGATCTAAAAAAACAAGCCCTTCTTCCCTCAAAAAAGAAAACACAAGAGTTCTAACTTTTGAAGAAAGATAATTTTTAAAGATGCTGATAATTAATGAAATTTTTACAGAAAGTCCTTTGGATTCTAACATGGCACACCCAGAGGAAGCTCCACTCCCAGGTGCTCTAACACGCCCACGATCAGAGGTGAGGAGGACATAACATCTGTCCTAACACTGGGAGTAACTGGGACCAGCAGGACCAGACTCACAGGAACTCCACCAGCCCAGTGACTCAGGTTTCTTCTGGTCTGTCTGGGCTGGTGCCCTGAGCAGACCTTGGGCCCAGGCTCCATAGCCAGTCCCACAATACCTAGAGGAAGCTCCACTCCCAGGCACTCTAACACACCCAGGATCAGAGGTGAGGAGGACACAACATCTGCCCCAATACCGAGAGTAACTGGGACCAGCAGGACCAGGCACACAGGAACTCTGCCAGCCCAGTGGCTCAGGTTCCTTCAGGTCTCTCTGGGCTGGTGTCATGAGAAGACCTTGGGCCCAGGCTCCACAGCCAGTCCCACAACACCCAGAGGAAGCTCCACTCCCAGGTGCTCTAACAAGTCCAGGGTCAAAGGATCACAGAGACAGCTTGACTCTGAGGAATTCTGACACAACCAGAATCACAGGAAGGACAGGCTCC
>NW_022196913.1:51302727-51315701 GCF_008632895.1 Mastomys coucha | reverse complement strand
TCTAATTTGGTAATTGGAGAAATAGGTCCAATATTATATAATCCATATACACTGTCAGCTTGTTTGTTTGTGACAGTGTCTGCTGTGTACAACATAATGGTCTTGAGATCTTGCTTCTCCTATCTCAGCCTCTCTATTACTAGTATTGTTTATTTCATGTTTTTGCAGTATACTATGGTTTTCAGAACAGCTTACATATTTTAAAAGTATTTATATACCCAATAGTAATGTAGACAATTAAATTGGGAGGGGGCTTGTAAAAGAACAACAAAGATTGAATGCTTTGCTTGACGTTTGTAACTCTTATATCAAGTTACCACAGTAAAAGCCAAGATCTTAAGCTCTACTAAATACTTTATATATTTATGTTCATTTAAGAGAATATTAGTAGTGATGTATTATTTTGAAATATACAGTTAATACGTTTGGAGTTATTTAAAATTTATATTGAGAAAAATGTTTGTATTTTCAGTATTGCTGTAGACAAGCATCTAGATAAGACTGTTAAATTGTTGTTTTATATCAAACAACTTTTATAATACTCACTTTTATTGTTATGATATTTTATAAAATTTAAAGAATATGATAAAAAAAGATATTGTAGGTATTGAAAGGGGGTCTCTGGGAGGAGTTGGGGTACAAAAAGAAAAAAAGAATGTGATTTAATTCTACTTACTTAAAATATGTTTTTAAATGTTAACAAATTCAGATAAATTGAAATCATGTAACTTTTCTCATCATATTGCAATAAAACTTAAAAAAAAAAAAAGACATCCTCAAGTGTCAGTCCTCAATGGCTACCCTGTTTGAGACGGTGTCTGTCTGTTGTTCTCCACTGTACACACCAGATTAGCTAGATCACGAGTTTCTAGCTGACTCCACCTTCTATCCTCCACAGGATTGCCAGGGTTTCAGATGTTTGCTGCTGTGCCTGGTATTATGAAGGTTCTTGGGGTTCAACCTCAGATCTTTAACCTTGCTGGGCAAGCCATTTATCCTTGAAGCCATCTCCCCAGCCCACAACTTTCCATGAGCGAATATGCAGCTACAATATATTAGGACCTCCAATAACCAACGTGATTAGTATATTTATAACCGAGTCTGGGACTTGGAGCAATCTTCCCTCTTTTAACTCATTATAAAGGTTTGATTGTATCTTAGGTTTTATGATGTGGAGTTGGGCTGCTCTGTGCTTTATTTCTAACTGGTAAAATATAAAGTTTCAAATTATAGCCCCTCTCGCTGCAGGAAAAGATAATCCAATTTATGACTTTCCAAGAAGAATCCTGTCCAAATTCAACTCTAGGATGCTCGGCCAAAGAAAATGATGGGATCCCCGTTGTTTGACTCGTTTAAATCCAATTTGTGCAATGTGCTGGCCATCATTCCATATAGAGAGCCCATCTGCACAGAGAGGGGATAAACACAGAAGGTCTGTGATGCCATTTCTGTAGCTCAAACTGCACCATTACCTGCTCTGGAGGTCAGAGATTGGACACTTACAGCAATCTCACTGCCACACGAAAAGCACCATTTTTCACAATTTACATGAAGACTCCTCACAGGGAAGAAACCCCTTAATTGGCACTTTTTTTTCCTATAGCATTTAAATATCAGGCCAGCTGGATCCCCACAGCCCTTGTGAATTTAATCAGCATGCTCTTCCCAGAACCTATAGTCTATAATCACTTAGTGCTTGAGCTACATCTGTCACCCAAATCTGCTTGCGATCATTTGTCATCGTTAGCACTCTTCGTCTAGAAGAGTCATCCCACGGCACCCTCAGAGGCTCTCATTTTGTAAAAGGGGCTTAAGGGAAACAGTGGTGTCCTCTTGGAGTCTACAGGTCTTCCGAGCATTACAGGATTGTTCTCCTTCTAATTCTCCCTTACCTAAATTCCTGTGAGCAACATTCTTTCAAGGCTGAAATTATGTGACCATTATGTGGCTACAATTTCACCAACTGAACCCCAACTTGTATTTCAAGCCTTACCAAATACACCTCCAAACATCAGTTTTTCTTTGTGTGCTTGTGTGTGTGTGTGTGTGTGTTAATGGACAACTGGATGATACTAAACAAAAATGTCACTTTGCTCCACTCCCCTGCCTGAGCCACTGTGGTTCATGAAGCTAGCGTTTAGTCTTTAAACCAGTCTAATGTGACCAGGAGCCTGAGTCATCTTTGTATTAAACTCGAACATTGCTAAGACCACAGTGTGTTATACCAACAAAGACACATTAGCTTGAAAGGTACTTGAAGCTCTTAGCATGTCTTGTGGAGGAGATAGAAAAATGTGCGTGACCGTTAACTGGGAGATGTTTCCCAAAAGACACACAAACAAGCCACTAGTGTGGACACAGGAAGTGTTAACTACCTAGCACCCAGGAAGTCCAAGGCTACCAGGAAAGAGCATCAAAAAGCAGATGAGGGGCTGGGGATGTGACTTAGTCCATACAATGTTTATAGCACTGGAGGACCTGACTTCCTGTTTGTAGCACCTACATAAAGGTGAGGTGTGGATACATAGTATAGGATCATCTGTAGCCTGGGGCTGGAGGCAGGGGAGTCAGATTAGCAGAATCACAGAGCTCCAGGAGCAGTGAGAAACACTGTCTCAAAAAATAAGGCAGAGGGCTAGGGAGATGGCGCCATGGGTAAAATCCTGCAAGCATGAAGCCCTGAGGTGGGATTGCCACCCAGCACGTAAGAGTTGGGCAGGTGTGGTGGTGTATCTGTAATCCTAGTACTCAGAGGGCAGCAATGGGGACAGCCAGGCAGCTGGACTAGCTGGATTCCAGAGTTCAGGTTCTGCAAGAAACTCTGTCTCAGAGAGGAGAGAAACGATGGAAGACATCTGATGCCAAACTAGCCTTTGGGGATTCATGTGCATTTATGCACACACGCTCCCTTATACATGCTAACACACACAAAAGGCACACAGTCCGTACACACACAACAAAATAAGGTGATGGAGAGGAACTGGGGGCGAGAGTTTATGATAACCTCTGGCTTCCACGTGCATGTAAACAAACACAAGCATCTACAAAAACATACACACAAAAGTCATTAGTATGTTCCTTAATGAATGAAGGTGCTGGTGGTGGGGGATGGTGGGGTTTAAAACATACTGATAGTAACACTGAAATAACTCCCAAGTACAGGAATTTGTTAAAAATGTGCATTGCATTTTATTTATTTGTTATGCATGTGCACACACACAAATGCACAGACATGTACTCATGTGCTATAGGTTTTTAGAGAACATCTTGCTTGAGTCAATTCTTTCCTTCCAGGGATCAAACTCAGGTTATTAGGTTCTGCAGCAAGTGCCTTTCCTTACTAAGCTATCATGCCAGTCCAAAACAAAGGACTGCATGGACCATGACAATCACACTACCAACATTCCTTTCTCACAGAGAACAGTAATCGAACAAATGAAATAATCAATGATGTGCAAGTGCCAAGGGCACTGACTTTGACAGAGTAGGCATCCAATAGCTGTTTGTTTAAAAAAAAAAAAAGCTCAGAGAAGAAATTCACTGGGTTGAAGATTAAAGAGGGCTGGAATCTGAACAGAGACTTGCAGAGATGGAGAGGAATTGCTTCCAGGAGCATCTATCTCAGAAGTGATTCCAGACATGGAGGCATGACTCCCACCGCAGTTAATTCACAAGATCTGACGAAAAACATTTTCCCTCTATTGTTTACAAAAGGGAATAAATATCAAAGATGGGGGAAATTCTCAAGGTGTTTGCCACCAGAAATTAAATATTAAGCTATGCTGGGGGAAGAGCCATGCAGAACAGAAAGGGAAAAAATTAATTAATAGCATCTCTCTCTCTCTCTCTCTCTCTCTCTCTCTCTCTCTCTCTTTCTCTCTCTCTCTCTCTCTCTCTCTCCTCAACTGGTTTGAGAAGTTCTCTGTCTCTCCCAAACCAATGGGAGAGGATCCTCTGGCATCCAAGTCAGGAAATAAGTTTAAAAAATGTGTAAAAGGAATTTTGGTCTTCATTCTCTTGGCACTGTTGATTAGCTCGTGTTCAGAACGTATCTGTGAAACTCTCTGGAAGGCACAGTGCATCTCAATGAGCTGTATGTACAGCAGTTTGTCTCATTCTGAAGACAATTATATAAGCTTATTCAGGATGATTTTTTTTTTTTTTAAACTTCAGTACTCAGAGAAACTGTATTTTCCATTGAGAGCTGACAATACACTTAAAAAAAGCACGGTATGGTGAAAACTCCAGTGAGGCCCTCCCTGGATAGTGTACGTCAACACCAATATCAAATGGTGGTTTGGTCATGTGATCCATTCCCCAGCACATACAAATATAGAACATGACCATAAAAAGTAACGGACTGTGCCCTGGCTAGCTAATTTATGACAGCGGATCCATGCCAGCTGGAACTGCCTTCTCCTCGCTGGCAGGGTTCACATACACAGCGTTGTGAGAAGATGGAAGCTCTGTCTAGAAAGGACCACTTCAGTTAGGGCTTGCTGAAAGCAGGAGCCAAGAAGCAGATCTGAGGAAGAGGCTCTCCAGGGCAGCTAGGCTTTGGTGAATGAGTCAGCAACTTCTTTTTAAATCTGATTTTTTTTTTTTTTTGACTCAGGTCTTAAGAGAGTAATCTTGTAACCCTTCCAGCTTTTTAATATCAGATTTATAACGGCCGGCAAGAGGCCATTTCGTTTTTTCAGTGAAGAATGGTAAATAGCCGATAATTATTTTATAAAGAATTCAAAGTGATCTTGACATGAAACAAACAAACAAGAAAAGGGTAAAGAAAAACTGCTTTAGTCAAATAAATGCAGTTTTATGCTTTGGGTGGCATTTATCACCAACGAGGTCTGAAATTCTAACAAACTTGGAGTGAGATAGTTGAAACAAAGGACAGCCTCTTTCTCTGTGAACCTTCACCCCTCAGATAATCTCCCAGATCCGCAGTCTGTGCTAATCACCTCACTTCCTTTGGACAGCCGTTCATTATCTGATTCAGGTCTTGCACAAAGAGAGATGAGTTCATGTGCCTTATCAGATCGAAAACGACAACAAAGCCACCCTGAGTGACAGTTCAGTGGGACAGGATCTTAGCAAATCCTCTCTGCTTCCACAGCCCTGAGCTTCCAAATAGCTATAAAGCTACCAGTCCCAGTCAGAGCTCCCAGCTCATCACTGCTTTATGCTGCTAAAGCAGTCTGGGCAAAGACTGTCAGCACCCGCTTGCTCTCTCCCTCTCTTTTTGGATCAGCCTCCTTCCTCCCCGCATCCTGATAAGCCAGCGATTAGCTTTCCTGTTGAGATTCAGTCCTGCCTGCTTAGCTTCAGGCTGTCAACTCCAGCAGACCCTGATGATATCACACAACCAACATCTCTCTCTTCCTTCTAGGGTGTTTTATTCTTCATTAGTTGGCATCTCTAGCCAATGAGGGCGGCAGCCTTCCGTCGCTAGCTGAAGTGCAATTGTCTAGGTCATTTTCGTGCTGTGTGCAGCAACTAATGTGAAAAGCAAAGACTTCCTTTCGCTTATTTCTCTGTCTATAACATGGAACACTACCTATAAGGCTACAAAACCCAAGCCGCTAAGCCAAGCAGAGTGATGCATGCCTGTAATCCCAGCACTGGGGAGGCCGAGGCAGGAGAATTGCCATGACTTAGAAGTCAAGCTGGTGTATATAGTGAGTACCAGGGCAGGCGAGAATGCACAGCAAGACACTGCTTCAAACTAAACTAAAACCAAATACTATCCAGCCTTCTATCAGGAAGACAGATTTTGACCTGTTGCATATATGTTTTATTTAGCTTTAGTGTGCATGTTTCTACAGAAATTAAAACATGCGTTACTGCCTTGGGGTGCCTTTGAGTTGGTCATGCAGGGAATGTATTTATGAAATGAGCGTCTTGTGCCAGTTTGAAAAGGAGCCACTGGTTAGATTCTGAGGTGCTACTCCTCAGAATCCAGATCACACTATGAAATGAAGGTGCAATCGAACAGGATAGCACAGGTAAGATACAGAGGGGGTTTACTTCTTAAGATTTCTCTTACAGTTTTTTTGTAAGATAAATGTAAAAATTATGTATTTAGAAATCCACTAAAATATGGGCTGGTAGATGGCTCATTTGGTTAAGTGCCTGCCGTGCACTCACAAGAGTAGCTGGTCTCAGACCCTCGGCACTCAGGAAGCATTCAGGTGTGGTGTTGTGTACCTGTACTCACAGTGTTGAGGGCTGGACAGTCTGCCTCAGTCTGATCACTGAGACCCCCCCCTTCTCCTCCCATCACCAAAAAGAGAAATCCTAATTTTATTTATTATATGGTGTTCTCTGTCAAGTGGGCCCTGACAGCAGAACTTAATGAAACAAATCATGGCTAAATTCTTCAAGAAGACTTAGCCCCGACATGACGCTTTCCGGGCATGGGCTTCAAGAAACACGTTGGAGTTTGACCTTGTTCAGTCATTTGCTTTTCCCTTACAATTTCCAGACCTGCCACTAACACCAAGTAATCTACCCCAGACATGCTCTGAGATCAAAGCCACATGACTACTTTGGCATTATAAAATATTGGGCAATTATGTGACTCCTTATGGCCCTGACGAGCCACAGGCAAATGAGGTTGGACTCAGCTACACTCTGTGAAAGAAGCTAGGAAGTACTTGTACAAAAACCGTTCTATTCACATGCAAATGCAACAAACACATTCAACTGTTGGGCTTTTTAAATCCGTGATGGTTAATTTTCATTGTCATCTGAATTTGGAGTCACCCAGGAGCCGCCACATTGGGAGTATAGGTGAAGATTTAACTGAGAAGGGAGGCCCAGCCTGGATATGGGTAGCACTTTCCCTTCCCACACTCCCACGGGCTGACATCCCTTCCCCATCCCCCCAGGCCCCACATGATAGACTGCACTCTCAGACTGGGAGCCAAACATCCTTCAATCTGTCTTTAAGTTGTTTTTGTTAGTTATTTTGTTACAGAAATGAGAAAAGCAACTAACAGCAAAGCCTGTTTCTTTCTTTCTCTGGATAGCTGGGGAAATGGAGTTTTAACCTAGAAAACTCGTAGGAGTCTGGAAAAGCAACACACGTGCTCTGAGACAGACTTCCCTAAAGCCGATCAAGAGATCTACTCTGGTAGTCTTAGATGCCGGGGGGAAAAAAGCACTTAATTCTTCCCTCTACACATACGAGTGGATTAAATTTTCTAACTTTCTTTTGCCAGAGTCTAAATGAAGGTGACCTAAGATGATTCCAGCCAAGCCCATTAAAATACTCTAGGAAGTAATCCTGCATCATCTCTCCTCCGTCAAAGCTGAAGATCTAGCAACGGTGGAGGACTCAAGAGACAAGGTGCCCACTCCTCGAATGACCAAAGAATGAACCATAACAAACACCGGAGTAGACCTTCTCTGAGAAGGAGAAGGGTTACACTGGTAAGCTTGGATATGGTGACTGGACTATCTGGACTAACCCTGGACTCTCTCTAAGTCACCTGACCCTTTCCTCCTTCCCTCATCTAATCCTCATGACTCTAGGGTTTAGTCCTCATACTTCAAAGATAAGAAAACATGGCGTAGCAGCTTTCATTTGCCATACCTCGGGGGAGGGAGGCTACTGGACAAGTTAGTTCGGCCACAGTGGCTCAGTGGAAACATCTGGTGGATTTAACCAGGTTAATTCTCCAGTAGCCACTTAGAAAAAGGCAGAAGATACTTACAGTTGAGAAGGTGAGACAGTTTATTATTCTCATATTTGGATTAGTGGACCTAATGTGTACAAGACCTGGAATTCAAGTCAGGGTGGGCCAAGTCCAAAGTTTCTGGTCTTGAATACTCTTACAGATTTCAAGCTGGGATTGGTATTATTCAGGACACCCAGCACTAGAGGAGTGGAGGCAGGAGAATTAAGAGTTCAAGGCAAATTTTGACTACATAGCAAACTCAGAATTAGTCTGGCTTCTATGAAAGTGTATCAAGAAAATGGATACCCAAGTACACACATACACACACACACACACACACACACACACTCATTTCCTTAATTGATAGATAAGAACATAAAAATTATACCTCACTTGGGATAAAATATGTCAATATATATGTACCTATGCACATATATTGTATAATGTTTAAATGAAGGAGAACATATCTACCTCTGCATGCATTTGTCATTTGTTATTAGATCTTTCTAATCCCAGCATATTTACTCTTCCTGGAGATCTGTACCTTTCATGAACCCAAATAATTAGCTCAAGTCCCAAGGCTCCTGCCTGCAAGGCTTTCTTGCTCTGCTTAAAATGGGTGAATATTAACAAATTTGAAGAGTGCTCCAGACATTGGGAATCCTCATGAAAGGTGAGCTGAGTGGAGGAGGCTCTGAGACTCCTTTCTCTTCTCAGTTTTCAGTCTGTGCTTGCAATGAAATGGGAAAAAGCAGTTGTAAATCCCTGCTCTATGCAGATGGAGGCATTATGTCAGCTTAACTGGAAGACCGAGGGATGGGGACGAAGCTCTGCTGTGGAGTGTTTGTCTAGCATGTGTGAGGCCTACGTTCAGTCCTCAGTGCTGGCAATGAGTACAAGTTCAAATAAAGACAAGAAGAAAGTCCAAGGGCTTGTCTTTCCTTCTTCCCTCTCTCCCAACCCTCTGTCTTTGACAGGACCTCACTATGCAGCCGATGGTTGGCCTGGAACTCCCTATGTAGATCATGTTGGCCTCAAACTCACAAAGATCTGCTTGCCTCTGCCTCCTGAGTACTGGGATTAGAGGTGTGCCATTCCTGGCCTGGACGGATCTTCTTGGTAGAGTGAAATCTAAAAGGCAGACCTACAGTTCAGTTATTGGTTGTGTACTCCAGAGGTCCTTAGGAAAGCTCAGGATGGCAATATTGGAAAGTACCATAGACATTTAGGTTCTGGGTTTTAGGAGATGGTCTTACTTCATCGGGAGCATGCCCTGAGAGGGCCTGTGGAACCCTCACTCTCTCAGATTCCCAGTTCAGGCCCAAATCAAGGAGGCCAACCCATCTTAGACTAGAAGCTCCCAAATCATGCTCCAAAGTATACATCTTTTCTTTTTGTGAGTTGAATGTATGACACAGCATTCACCACAGAGACGAAAATCTGTCTGGGCATACAGTGACCGGAAATCAACTTTTGTGAAGCTGGAAATTTTAGTTTTCACCCTGTTTATCCATGCACATTAATCTACCATTATTGGTAGGTTTTCAGAGCACATGAATACGCAGCACCCCTCCATGGTCTCTGCATCAGCTCCTGCTTCCAGGTTCCTGCCCTGTGTGAGCTCTTGTGCTGACTTCCTTGGATGATGAATGGAGATATGAGAGTCTGATCTAAATAAGTCGTTTCCTCCCTCACTAGCTTGCCGGCCATGGTGCTTCGCTGCAGCAACAGAAACCCTAGCTAAGACGATGGTGAAGTAATGTTTTATTTTCTATGGGCTATGGTTGAAAAAAAAATAGAGAACTTTCAGATTAGAGAATGTGCGAGAGCTGTTAACACATTTCCCAAATGAGAAAAGAAACTGGAAACCGAGCGTCATCTTGTCAATCAGAGCTCTAGAAGAGCCCACTGCCTGCTTATTCCAGTATAGATAGAGGGGCCTGGTAGAAGAACAAGAAGGCACATTTTGGTCTGTGTAAAAGCCTATTTTAGAGTCTAGCATGAAGGAAATCAAATTAGCCTGAATTTGTTCTTATTGCTGCAGGACAAATTCCCACAAGTTCAGTGGCTTGTCTGGGGATATTGCTAACTTTATAGAGCACTTACCCAGCATACACTAGGCTCTGGTTTTTGTGTCCCATACCATGCACAAAAAACTATAATGGCTTCCAAAGGTCAGAGCTTGTGGGCAAGGTGTCTCAGGGAGGGTAAACTTCATTCCCTGCTCAGAGTCTCAAGTGAGCTTCTCATGCTTGCTCATGGGCACTCAGCCTCGCTTTGTGCAGTGGTCATCTTTATCAGCAGAATTAGAGCACACTCTTGGAAAGCTTCTCCTGCCCTAAAATACATTCCCCCTTCATGTCCAAAACTCAAATTAAAAAAAAAAATCTGGCCCGGGGGAGACGACTCAGTAGGTGAAGTGCTTGCTATGCACACAGGACCCAAGTTTGATCTCTGGGACCCATGTTTAAAATTTAATAAAAACTAAACAAGATAATTCAGGTGTGGTGGTGTGGGACACAGAGACAGAACCCTGTGGATCACTGGCTAGGCAGACTGGATGAACTGGCGAGCCCTAAGCTGATGAGAGACTGTGTCTTTAAAGAACAGGATCGATAGCTCATGTGGAATCACATATCGAGTTGGCCTCTGAATCTACACATGTGTACATGTATGTGCTCATACACAACTTGTCTTAGACCCCTGCTCTTCTAAGTCCCTAAGACTTAGATAGCCTAACAACCTAACTGTGGCAAGATGTTAAGAATAAAGGACTTTGGTATTTCACTCCCAAACCTGCTTTTAGGGATTTCTGGCAGCAAGGGCTTGTCAGAAACCTGAGACAAATGTTTGAGGTGCTCATTAATTTATCAAAGCGGACCTTGGTCAGCTCTCCCAGCATCCTTCAGCACCTGTGGCTCCTCCCATCTCTCCCAGTATCCCTCTGTACCCTGTGTCTCCTCCCAACTCTCCCAGCATCACTCAGTGCCTGTGGCTTCTCCCAGCACTTCTAATCCCACTTCCTACCCTAAACCTCTCCCTCCCAGGGTTTGGGTTTCCACTTCCTTTCCCCCTAGCTTGATCCATTGATAGTATCCAGCCATTTTGGCTTTGCTAGTTTCTTGGCCTTGTGGCCCAGGTGAACCCTCTTGGCAGGAGGCTTCTCTTTTGCTCTCCATCCCCATCTCTTCTTTGACAGTCCGGTTTGGTCTACTGGCCATGCTCAGCCTGGACTCTGCTTTGCCTGCTTTCTCCCTTACATCTACAACAAAAGTCTCCAAATTTTTGGAGTAGTCGTGACTACTTTTATTTCATTTTTCATCCACCAGCAAGGTCTCTGGGTGATTAAAAGCATCTGAAAGTGACATGCTAAAGGCTCTGAAATGAATTTGAGTTTGAGGCATAACGGGGAGAGTGCACTACACACATAGGTCAGCCTGGACTGGCAGGCTCCCCATTAATTTGGGACACTTTAGAACTGTGAGTTCCTGGTAAACACTCCAAACTTACTGAGCTGAAAATACTCTAAACATGGCCCAGTTGTGACCTAACAACACTTTAGGGGATTCTCACGCACATCAAAGCTTTGAGAAGCTCTGCTGGATGTCAGCAAGAGGGGAAATTGCAGCAGTATTCTCTCCCTCTTGGAACAAGGAACAAATCACAACCTGGAGGGACAGATAGGTCACAGCTCCTGTGCCATTTTCACTGTGGAAATACTTTTTATGGTGCCTCTTGTAGAACACATGCTGGGAGGAGCAGTGCCTGGTTACACGCTGCTTTCCCTGCTCTGACAGTGACCTCCTCTATCTGCATTTCTGTCAGATGAAGTTCCAGAATAGTGCATTGGGTTAAGAGGAAAAGGGAGTAGAAGAAAGAGTCTGACAGAGAGGTGGGTACCAAAAACCAACCTACCAACCAACCAACCAACCAAACAAACAAACAAACAACCAGCCAGCCAGCAAGAAGTGGAAACTGTGGACACAATACCCAATACACTAAGCCAGTATCCTTGAACATGGATCGTCTTGGAATGCCAAAACGCAAGTGTTCAGTTCATGTGGACATATCCCTTGCTCCCTCATCTCTTGTGCTAGAGAGTGATGCTGGGGCTTTACGTGTGGAGAGCGGTAGAGCTGGAGAGGCATTCACCATGATAAGATGGCGCCTACTTCCGCTGTCGACTCCTAGTAAACAACTGTTTGCGCATGTGCGTAGAGAACTGTTTGCGCATGTGCGTAGAATGAAAAGACACCAAGTCATGGCCCATCCCGGGGCGTCACATGGGGTGATGAGCAAACAGCTAATCATGGGCGGACATGCCACGCTGTGGTGTATATAAGCAGTGCTGATTATTGGCTTGGCCCCCTCTTTTTCCTCTGGATGAGGCAATAAACGCTTGCTGCAGAAGGATCCTAGTGTCTTCTTGCGCGGGCAACAACTGGTACCGAAGCCCGGGACGCCAGGGGAGCCTTCAACCGCTGGTGCCGAGGAGACCCTCCGTTCACGGAGAGGATTCAGAACTGCAGGACAAAGGTAAGCTCTGAGAGGCATACTGTTTGGTTTTAATTTCTCCGACCCTTCCTCAAGGTTAGAGAGCACAGACAAAGCCGTGGTAATTGTGCTAGTGGCGCTTGTTACGATGTCTATTTGGCATTTGATACATTCTTGCCTGGAGGATGAGAAATGCTGTGCCTCTGTAGCATCGGGACAGGGAGCACTTGAGGAGTTACAAGATAGCATGTCAGAAACAGAGCGTAATGAGAGAGTGGGGGCTAGCCAGGATAAAAGGGAGAGAAAAAAGGGAAAAAAGGGTATACCTAAGAACACAGACCTTTCCGCTCGACCTGCGGAAGCGAGAGATAAGGGAAAGAACGCCCTGGGAGAGAAAACTAGAGAAAAGGATGGAGCTTCGAGACCAAGGCCCCTCTACCCAGTTGGGGAACTGGAGGCTCTTGAGCTTGATAGCTCTGAGGAATTGAGCCCCTCCGAGGAGGAGGACTTTGAGGGAGAAGCGGCTCGCTATAAGGAAGAGAGGTATCATCTGGATAAGCATTTGCCGCCTCTCCAGAAAGTGAAAGGGAGATCAGAGCCACAGAACGCTTTATGCTGTCCCGCCTGATCTTCTGGGTGCACCCCCTGCTGTGCACTGATGGACGCTGTTCGGATTCCTTTTTGTTTGGAGGAGACGAGAGTAAACTTGCGTGCCTTTCTAGTGTTTGACGATGCTGGTGGTGGCCGTGTCTGTGCTCCAGTGGAGTGCACCCCTATCGGGGAGCTTGCTGAGTCAGT
>NW_022196913.1:51282189-51301060 GCF_008632895.1 Mastomys coucha | reverse complement strand
TGGTGCCTACTTCCGCTGTCAACTCCTGGTAAACAACTGTTTGCGCATGTGCGTAGAGAACTGTTTGCACATGTGCGTAGAATGAAAAGACGCCAAGTCATGGCCCATCCCGGGGCGTCACGTTGGGGTGATGAGCAAACAGCCAATCATGGGCGGACACGCCACACTGTGGGCGGACATGCCACGCTGTGGTGTATATAAGCAGTGCCGATTATTGGCTCGGCCCCTTTTTTCCTCTGGATGAGGCCATAAACGCTTGTTGCAGAAGGATCCTAGTGTCCGTGTGTTTTCTTGCTGGCGAGACGACTGCGCGGGCAACATTTACGCATGCTGAATATAAGCTCTACTACCGAGCCACACCCGAACCCCATCCCTTTGCTTCTTAGTTCTGGTCATCATCTGATATTTACAGGGTGAGTTTTTTCAGTACAAAGTAGCAAGGCCAATGGACAGGATTCTTACTCTAGACTTAGAGCATACACAGAGTGCAGCACCTGACAAAAGCGTCAGTTCCTCTCTACCTCAGACTCAATGAAAGCTACTTCCCACTTCAGTCGAGGTTAAGATAAGAGTTCAGAAGGCATCCGACTGTCATTGCCTGGTTCTGTTTTTCTCTTTTGCAAGGCTAGGGTTGAGGAGGCTGAGAAGGAAAGACTGGAGCATGGAATATTTCCATGCTTTCAGGCTCACCCCGGTTTCGTGGTGGTTTCTTCTTTTACACAGAAGGGAGAGCCATCTCCACCTCAGGAGAGGTTTACAGCTCTATTGACAAGTTAGAGTCACCTATGGAGTCCTACTAGTCAAAGCCAATGTCATTCCTTGGACTAATTAAATAGGAGATCCTTGGGGTATGACCCATACACTGGTACTTGGAGATGGTTCATCTTCAAGGTCAACCTGATTACACTTGGAGTTACCTGGGTGATGCATCTCTAGGTGTGTCTGTGAGTGTTTCTAGAGAGATTAACTGAGGAGGAAGACACTGAATGTGGGTTATGCTGTCCTGTGAGCTGGGGTCCCAGAGAGAATGAAAAAAGAACAAATGAGAAAGCTTAGTGGGCACCAGTATCTAATTTCTCTTTCTTATCAGGATACATGTGACCACCTGCCCAGTAATCCTACCGCCAAGACTTCCCTGTCATGATGGGTTGTACCTTCAGACTGTAAGCCCAAATCAATCTTCCTTAAATTGCCTCTGTCAACTTTGGTGATAGCAACAAGAAAAATAAGTAAATTCAGAATTTTCAGGTGGCATGAGAGCTTCACAAATCAGACAAAATCCCAGCATTAAGAAAGGGGAGGAGGACAAAGTCCCACCCCTCTCCAAGAAACTTCTTATAACTGTTACCAGCCTGATACTAAATCAACACAAAGTTGGAACTGAAAATCAGAGCAAGCATTTTCTTTATCATGAAAGTAGGAAACAAGAAGACGCAGATAGGCACGTGCAAATTGACCTCTAAGGTGGTGGTGTCCATTGTCAAACTGTAATATATCAGTAATAAAATACATTACAGGGGCTTTTTGTCATTCAAACAGGTGTGGTACACGCACACACACACATGTATACACATGTGTGCATGTGTGTGACATGCATGTGTGCATACACACAAATGCATGTGTTTGTGTGCATTACATGCATGTGTGCATGTACACACACACAAACTTGTCAATATATATATGTATATACATATATATATTTGTATATATATTACATTTGTCACCAAGACTATCAAGATGGAAGAAATGCTACACTGTGATCTAGATTAGGGGCAGTATTGCCACACGTCTAGATGTTTCTAGAAGGAAAGGACTCTTCCTATTTGATGTCTCACTCTGCCCACTCCATAGGCAGCCCCATTTCTTCTTCTGATACCCTCTTACCTCCTGGGGTTGTTGGTACTGAGAGACCATGAGAAGAAAAGCACGTTGGGCCTGGAAAGCACTGTGTACCATTTCCGCCTGTGGACAAAAAAGAAGACAGCAGTTTCAGTGTTTGGGCTCTGTTTGAAACAAGTATCAAACATATTGCTCATCCACCCATCCCACCTCAGCAATGAATATAACCATGAAACATGTGAACATATGTTCACAGGGGAACTCGTAAATGCCTAATCACTCTAACATTATTCATACTAGCCAAAATGTGGAAACAACCAACTGTCCATCAACCGCTTAAGGGATGTTTTAAAAAAATGACTTAGCCACGAGATGGTGCATTGTGCACCTTTGAAAACAAAGTGCTGTCACAGGCTGTGACACAGGCAAGGCTTCAAAATATTATGCTGGGCAAGCAGAGCCAGTTACAAAAGAGCAGGCCGGTGTGATCTCATTTATGAGAAATGCCCAGAATAGGCAGATCTATAGAGATAGAAAGAAAGCAGAATGGTGGGTGGGAGGGGCCGAGAGGAGGAGGAGAAGAGGAAATTGCTGACTGGACCACAGAGGGTTTCTTTTGGGGTTAAAGAAAATGTTTTGCAATGAGGGCTGGGGTGGAAATGTGGTGGGGTGGCTCAGTGGGTAAAGAGCTTTCTGTACAAGCAGGAGGATCAGAGTCAGGCACTTAGAACCCGAGTGAAAAAGCTGGGTATGGAAGGGTGTACTTGAAATCCCAGAGGTGGGGAGGCAGAGACAGGCATATCTCTGAGGCTCACCAGCCTGCCTAACCTACTTGGTGAGCTCCAGGCCAGTGAGGAATCTTGTTTCAAAAAAACAAGGTGAATGGCTCCTGGGAAACCATACCTGAAATTGACTTCTGGTCTCCATAGGCATCTACATTCATATGAATACCAAACCACATGCTTCCAAATAATTTTGAGTTCTCTCTTTCTGTCTCTGTCTCTCTGTCTCTCTCTGTCTCTGTCTCTGTCTCTCTCTCTCTCTCTCTACACACACACACACACACACACACACACACAGTTGATTTCCAATCAGACAGAGTTGAAGAGTTTCACATCTTACTGACTATATTAAACCCCACGGAATCCTACTCTCTAAAAGTGTGAATATGAGGGTATATGAATTACATCTCAAGCCGATTAAAAGGATTGACTCATGAAGCTTGAGTGCCCATGGAATACACATCTTTAATTCCTGCACTCACACTCACAGGGCAGAGACACATGGATCTCTGTGAGTTTGAGGTTAGCATGGTCTACATAGCAAGTAATTTTCAGGGTGAGCTGCCTCTCCCCTCTGGTCTCCCCCCACCACAAAAGTTTGGTCATTAAAGTTTTCAAACTGTTTCTTCCCTCTGTTTCTTTTCTAAGTGTCCCCCAAGCCTGTTTCATATGTTCTAGTGAGAAGGGACCCAGTCTTAAGCCATCCACATGAAGCCAATAGTTGTGGGTGATCATGAAAATGGATTTGGAAGAGTTTTCAGTACCTTTGGGGCCCAGTAAGAGTGGGTTCCCATGTGGATCCATCCCAACCACCAACAAAAAGGACTTGTATTAGTGGGAATGTCCTAGGACATACAGACTTTTTTTTTCTCATCCTCTGTTCATAATTAAATAATTCTAATTAAGAATAGCAAAAAATATTTTAAAATATCTATACCATCTATAATTAACCTTAGCTACTTAGCATATTATTTCTGTTTGAAGAAAAGCCACATCACTGTTTTAGTAAGTTAAAACAGCTAATGTGTGGTGTTGTGTGTGTGTGTGTGTGTGTGGGCATGTGTATGTGTGTGTGTGTGTGCACATGTATGTGTGTGGTGTATATGTGTACACTGTCCACATGCACATACATGCATGTATGTGTGAAGAAGGCTCAAGGTCAATGGTGGATGCCCTCCTCTATTGCTCTCCAAGACAGGATCGCTCACTGAACTTGGTGCACATCAATTCGGGGAGGCTGGATAGCCAATAGTCTACAAGGACTTGCCTCTCGGCCTCTGATGTGCACTTTGCCCCCACAGTATGGTTTGCAGGCATGAGCTGCCATGTCTAGCTTTTTAAGTGGTTTCTGGGAATCCAAACCCAGGTCCTGACGTTTGCAGGGCAGGCACTTTACTGACTGAACTATCTGCTTTTGCCTTACACCATTTCCCTTCCTTTTTAAAAATGCAAGATGTTTCAAAGATTGATGTTTTACAAAAATACCAACCAGCCTTTACCACCTGGGCTGTCTCCAAGCCCCATTTTCTGAGAGCATTGCTTAGGATCTGAGCTGAGCTGGGTGATTTTCTTCCTTGAGGGGAACTCGCTTATTCTGGTTTGAAGAGGGACTTACTTCATTGTTGAGGCTTAACAGTTTAACTGAGCCATGTTTGCATTTTGAATTTCCTATATTACATTTCTTAGGATAGATTTGCTCCTTTTTCTTTTCTAGAAATTTTCTTACAGTGTGTAGCAAGCCTTCTTCTCTTCCATGGGTGACAGTCTGTATCCAGGGACCCCGACAGTAGTCTTCTCCTCAGGGATTATACTTGAGCATCTCTATAGCTTCTGTCTTTTATTTCCTGATCTGTGATCTGAGATCATTGGGATCAAATAAATGTTTTTTTTTTTCTATTGACAATAGATACAGTTTCAGCGTCTCTCATATGCATACAGTTTCCAACACACATCCATCTCCACACTCGTTTTGCCTTTCAGCGTCTCTCATATGCATACAGTTTCCAACACACATCCATCTCCACACTCGTTTTGCCTTTCTTGCTTTCTTTAACTCAACCCTGCCTTTTCTTTCCTTTTCATGGCTTGTCACCACGTTCTTAAAAGTTCCTCAAAAACTTGTTTGATATCTGGCTTATTGCTGTGAAGAGACACCATGACTAAGGTAACTCTTATAAAGGAAAACATTTAATTGGGGCTGGCTTACAGTTCAGAGATGCAGTCCATTATCATTGTGGTGGGAAGCATGACAGCATGCAGGCAGATGTGGGGCTAGAGGAGCTTAGGGTTCTGCAACTTGATTTGAAGGCAGCAAGGAGGAGGGTCTTGATGACACTGGCCAGACTTGAGTACACACACACACACACACACACACACACACACAAAACTTCAAAGCCTACCTCCACCATGTCACTCTTCCTCTAACAAGGCCACCTCTTCTCCAATAAGGCCACATCTAATAGTGCCACTTCCCATGGGCCAAGCATATTCAAACCACCACAGAATCCCTGTCTATGTTTTAGCCTATGTTATCTTTTGATCAAGTCACCATGGGGCTTTTGTTTCTGTGCCCTAAATTCATTTTCTTCAAGAATGCTACAGTTTGGGTCTGGGCTGCCTCCCCTATGCCCATGTGGGAAGGACTGGCTTCCTAGCTTGAGGGGATATTGCATAAGAAGTGGGACCTAATGGGAGACTTTTTGGTTCCTGGTGTCCTTGAAGAGGATTGTGGTACTCAATTTCTTATAGCTCTGATTTTATCAGACACTCCTGCCATTATCAGCTAACAGCAATGAATTCAACTGATTGAGGCCTGATCAAGCCTTTTTCCTATTTAATTTTATATATTGGGTATCTCTGTACAGCAACAGACGTTAACACAAGGCATGGGCCTGCGCCCTCTACTTTGCACACTTTGTTCTGTTCGGACACTATCTGTACCACCAGGCTGAATATTCTGATCTTGCTTATTTCTTTTTGGTATACACTGATAGTTTAATTTTTTTTTCATAAAACATGGATGACTGACTCCTGTAGTCTCTTGCAGCCACACTGGAGACCAGTTTCTTCCTTTCTGAGCCAGAGGTTGAAAGCAGACTGCTTTAATCCCTGACTCTTCTTGTATAGCCTGGTGTGTTATGGCTTAGAAGTAAATGTCTCTCATGGGGATATGTTTTTGAACATGTGATTCCCAGCTGGCGGTGCTATTTTGTGAGGTGGGGATTAGCCAGAAGAAATGGTTCTTTGTTTGTCTGTAGAAGTTTGGCTTCTAGTCTGTAGAGACGTAAACAAGCAGCCTCCTATTCCTGCTGCCACACTTGTGAGTTGCTCCTCTTTCCATGACTTCTCCACCACAATGGGCTACATCTTCAAACTGCTGGCCAAAATCAACTCTGCTTCCTTACGTTGCTTCTTCATCAGATTTTTGGTCACAGCTGTGAGAAAAATAGTGCACGAGTAATGGCTAGGGGCCATGGGAAGGAGGGCTGGGGTACTGCTTGTCCTGGGAATTTAGCCCACAATATAGACTGAGACTCACTCTATGTACTTGGAACATATGCCATTCAGATGGAGCGGTTCCCTCAGGTTTTAGGCAATTTCTTCAGAGTAGACATGAATAAGATACGGAGCTTTTAATGCCACAGAGTGAAGCAGCCTATAGCTTTTTTTCATTTCATATTACTCTTTCTTGATTTCATTTCTTTTAAGGCAAGTCTTTAAGGGATGGAAAAAGTTACAACTCAAACCGTTCACTTGTTAGTTACTGCCATTGTTTTAGATTGTGGGCTTTTTGATTTGGTTATTATAGAGAGATGTTTTAATTGACAGTGTCTCATACTACAACAGCATGGTTTGGAACTCCCTGTAGCCCAGGCTAGCCTTGAACTTGCAGCAACCCTCTCTTCCTAAGGGTTGGGATGACCAGTGAGTATCGTTATGCCCGACCTTAGATTTTTTTTGGAGTAATTTTATATTCACAGTGAAGTTAAATTCAGATTAGAATTTCCCATCCACTCACCACCCTGCCCCCTACATATGTTTAGTCTCTCCCACTTGAGAGTTCACTCCCATTTGCAAGATTTTTACCTTCCCCCCATTCCTTTTGGCTTTTTACTCATTTGTGGAATGGAAGAATACTTTGCCTGAAGGAAACTTCCCTGAAAAGTGCAATTCAGTTTTATGTGGTCTTGACTCCATACTAATTATTTCTATATTATATTCTTCATGTTTACTAATTTCTTCTCTAATTTCCTGTTAGCTTTCTATCTGTACAAGGCAGTTTCTATCTCTGCTGAATTGAATTCGACTTCTTGATGTGTAAGAAAGGGATAGATTTCATACATTTTGAAAAACACATTGCTAGACTTGAAATAGGAAGACTAGGTTAATTTCACTCCAGTGTCAATACTAGGCTCTTTTCCCCTTTTCTAAGCTAAAAGGGTAAATACGTTAACCAAACTGGTAAGTCTCTGTTACTCTAGCCATTATTTTGACTTCTGATAATTTTTACAGAACACCTCTGGGTTTTTTTCCTTCCACTAAGAAAATGTTTGAATTCAAATCAATATTAATAGGCTACTTACTTAAAACAAAACCAAACCACAAATCTGACCCATTGTTAGCACAGCAGGCCACGTCTTGTGAATGCTCAATGAGATCATATTTTCTTAAAGCTATTTTGAAATTCACCACTGTTCCTTCTCTTTGTCCTGGTCACCTCATTGCTGAGACTAAGTGATTTAAAAATCCCTTCTGTTAGATCTCTCTCAGTAAAGAGCAGAGTATTAAAATTTCACCAGCCTTGAAGCCATTACAACTCATGAATCCGAAGTTTTGAGCTGAGCTGCTTTCAAAACATATTCGCAGTGCTTCAGAAAGACTTCTATTGTTGTCTAACGACCACATTTCTCAAAAGGACTACCAAATGCAACCTTCCTTGGCCTGGATATAAATAAAATACTTGCACTTGCCTCAGCAATGCTAACACAGAGGTACCGTCCCCATCCATGGCGAGCAGTATACTGACTTCCAGTTGCCATGGGAACAGTGATTCAGGATGGCCCGTCTTCAACAGTTGAAATGGCAACTCAGAGGAGGCATGAACAGTATTTTTTGTAGTCATCCCATGATGAACACTGCCATTAGCCTTGTCCCTTAGTAACGACTACGAGCCTGCTGCTAATGAAGCACTTGGCTGGCAGGTCTTATAGGGAAGATGGGCAATTTCATTAATTAGTCCCTTTCTGCAAAGGGCCTTTACTCTGCAATAGGGGCTGAGGTTGGGGTGAGTTTCTGTTTCAGATCTTTCCTTTGACTTATGTGGAAAATGCCTTCCTGGGGATGTGAGTCCTCCTCTCAGCTCCCTGGAACTCTGAGCATAGTTAGCAAACTCAAATGCAGATCCATCAGGAACTCCATCAGTCTACACAGATTTACAAATTTGAGATGTTCTGACTCATTTGTTTCTTCCTTCTGGAAAGCTCTATGAGTTCCCTCCACCATACAGCAATTTTTCTGAACCTGCTGAGTCTAGAAAGGGGAGCATTTGGCATACTCAGGCTGTTGAACACACTATGAAAGAAAAAAGCCAATGGTAGGGACTTTGGGGGAATGACAAACCACCTGCGGTTTAAAGGTTTTTGCTGACTTTGCCTGTTATACTTGTGAGGGTCATCAGGAGCCCTTGAGGGACCTCTAAAGGAGACAGTCTCTGTGATATTTGATCAGGGGGAACATGTGTGTCTGTCTGTCTATGAGTATGCATGTGCAGAGAGGGTATGGGCCATTCTGCTCAGGTCAAAGCTGGAAATCTTGTTTGAACTCTATACACATGCATGCTTTGGCAGCTGGGGCTCTCAAGACAAGCTAGTGGAACCTTGTTCTTTGGTTGCAGAGAGAAGTACAGGAAAACGAATTCCTGTGACCAGTTGAGAGCAAGCCTTGGGGACCGGCAAGCAGACAGCAGCTAAACATAACTTATTTTCATCTAATCCTCTTGGGAGAGAGCTGGCGCCCTGGGGAAGCCCAGCTGATCTCCAAGTACTCATCAGAGCTTTGTAGAATTTCTCTGGAAAAGCCCCGGGCTGCAGAGTCCCATGCACGTAGCCAAAAAAACCAGGCACGGCTCAGGGAAAGGGAGGGACAAGTCTTGGAAGATGGAAAAGCATTTTAGCAGGATACAGTGCTGAAGGCATTTCTAGATCTTTCTTTGCCAAGACCAGAAAGTAAAGAGAAGGGACTCTCTGACCTCATTGATCCAGGATGAATTTCCAGGGTTGTGATGACATTGTGGGCAGGTCACTGCCATCCCACCAGCCTCCTTAACTCACCCGCCAACATTTCGAATATATAATTAGAAATATTGAATCTCAGGGCTACTGACTCTTCAGTTCCTTTTACTCTACCTTGAAGAAGTCCCTTGCATTTTAGTCAGTGAAGAGGTAAAGAGGGATCTGACAGCTGGATGGCACATAAGAAAAATATTAGGTAGGAGGCAAGGACAACTGCCACCTGTTTCATGATTTTGTTGAAAGCAAGCCTTGCAGGCATGAACTCGAACTCCAGCTCACAAAACCTCATGATGGAAGACACCAGGACTGACATGTTAGCAGTCTTGGGAAAGGCTTAAGCCAGTGTTTCTTCGTCTCCAGAGATCATGAGAGTCAGTCAGTAAGTCTAAGTGCTCAGATTCACTCACAGAGTTCCTGAAAGAAACCTGCAGGCTGTCCCTAGGAGCCATGCTCTTCAGGATACAGCACAGGAAAACCTCTGGCTTCAGTGGTACCTGAAGTAGTCTTTCCTACACATCTGTATTATTTTCATCAGTAGCTGAACTGGCAAAGTAACTCAGAGGGCATCCAGTTTGGAACTGTGCTCTTAGCCCACCCAAGGGGTTCATTCCACTCAGCTCCCAAGGAAGGGTAAAGGCGTTTGCCCAGAGTCAGTGGACAGTAGGCAACGAAGTTGAAATAAGAATCCTTTCTTCCATCCCTTCCTTCCTTGGAAAAAACAAAAACAAAAACCTTAAAGATTTATTTATGAGTACAGTGTAGCTGTGCTCAGACACACCAGAAGAGGGCATCAGATCCTATTACAGATACCACGTGGTTGCTGGGAATTGAACTCTGGTCTTCTGGAAGAGCAGTCAGTGCTCTTAACCACTGAGCCATCTCTCCAGCCCCCTTCCTTCCTTTTTAAAGACAGGATCTCACTATGTTGCCCTGGATGGCCTGGAACTCACTATGTAGACCAGGCTATCCTCACAGAGATCTGCCTTCCTCTGCTTCTTGAGTACTAGGATTAAAAGTGTGTACTACCACACCTGGCTAAGAATTTCTTTCTCTTTTTCTTTTTTTCAATGTTTTTATTTGTGTGTTTGTATGTGTGTGTTGCTTGGGAGCCTAAGTTAAGGGCAAAGGAGGGAAACTTCATGCTCTCTCCATGCTTGCCTCATGCACAGAGCATCCCCACACTGAGTCTCTCATGGCACACCAAAGGTTCTTGTCTCTTATAAAGAGTTTGGATAGAGCCCAGAATATTTTCTGCCTCCAACATCTTGCATAGACACACCTGCATTGACACTAGGGCCATAACTCCTTGTCAAATGCTCTCTGTCCCAGCCCAAGAATTGTTTAAAAAAAAGAGTTTGGGACAAGAAATATGCTCATATGCTCTAAGCCTGCCTTTCACAACATTTTCATCTTTTAGAGAGGGAGAGGGGGAGGAGGAGGGGGAGGGGAAAAACAGGGGCAGAGGGAGGGAGGAAGAAGGAGAAGGGGAGGGGAAAGAGGAGGGGAGAAGGGGAAGTGGAGAAGGAGGGAGAGGGAGGGGAGGGGAAGGGGGAGAGAAGAGGGAGATACACAGATACTCATACACACACACACACACACACACACACAGAGAGAGAGAGAGAGAGAGAGAGAGAGAGAGAGAGAGAGAGAGAGAGAGAGAGAGAGAGAGAGAGAGAGAGAGAGAGAGAGGGAGAGATCAAGGGAGGCTGGTGAAGCTCCTAATTTTATTAGCAAGCGTCAGATCTGAGAGTCTCTGGAGAGTCTACTGTCCTCTCCTTAGCCTGGTACTAGTTTTTATTGTAACTTTGTGTGGACATGTCTTCACTGCTTCCTTAATGACAGAAGTCCCCAAAGAGTCAAGAACTCTTTTATTTAGTTTTTTTTCTTGCCTTCTTCAGTGAGCCACAAGGACTTGGATGTAACAGATGACTCACAGCTACGTTCTGCCTGTCACAAACTCCACTTGCTGTGGTTTAGACTAGTTCTTAGAAAATCAAGTCTGGAAGCCAACTTAATGGTGAAGGCTCAAAGAGCAATGGGTGGGGATTATGTCCTTCCTCAAAATCAGGGCAGAAATGGACTCCGCCACTGTCTTTGGCACTCAGATAATGCTAATATATCAATAACAGTAAGCTAAGAAGCACTTCCTGTCTGACCTGTGAGTAGAGACAGTCTTCAAGATGTCCAGACCCTGCATGGTGCCATCTTGGCTGCTTCTCTAAGTCTCCCTAGTGTCCACGCCAGAGACCCTTTTCGAATCTCCAGTCCTACCCCACTTATAGCCAGACACACGATGGTTACTTAAGAACTGACTGGTGAGCAGATGCACAAAGGGATGGATTGGCATGGGCAGGATGTGAACTGAAAAAAAAGATTAAGTGTTACAGCCAGTGGTGCTGATTTATAAAAAAATTGATGGAAAACCTAACAGGTCTCTCTTGTCCTTCCAACTACCATGACTGACAGTTAATGTATCTGCCTCCTTCTCCTCCCCCTCCTTCTCCTTTTTTTCCTCCTCCTTCTATTCTTTTATTTGGGGGTGGGAGCAGGGTCTCATGTAGCCCAGAGTGGCTCAAACTCATCACCAGAGGATGATCCTGAACATCTGATCCTCCTCCTTCTACCTCCTAAGTGTGGGATTATAGATGTGTGGGGAAATCTACCAACTTGAGCCATATCTCCCTCTACTTTTTAGAAACTGGACAAAGCTTGTTGGATTTTGTTTTCAGGTGACACTATGGAACATCCATCTGGTTTCATCTTCTTGGCAACAGAACATCTCTTCGTGATAGGTAGAAGGGGGACAGGAGACTGCGATCGAGATGTGGAGCATCTCGCTCCACATGGCATGGAAGTTATCTGGCAGAGCGAAGGATGTGCCTGTGATGCAGGAGGCTCATCTAGTTCAGCGATAAGTGTGGTTTTCACTTAGGTTGTTAAAAATAGCCAAGTTCTCCAACGACGTGTTTACCTTCACTATGTAAGGTTTTGATTCTCTCTGCTTATTGTTGTCATAAGTATCTGGAGGTGGTTGGAGGTGCTTACAGGGAATGGGCGGAGGCTAAGGCAGCACCCTAAATGACCCCTCTACAGCATCATAGCAAAAAATAAACTTAGCAGAACAGAACGTTTCTTCCTTGTGACTTTTGGTTCTCATGGACTTTTGCCTACTTCACACGATAAGCCATCTCTCTGTCCCACTGCCAGTAGGAAAGGGCACAAAGGAAGCCAGAATTACCATCCACAAAGAAAAAATACACATCTGCTGGTGTTGGATGTTGCTTAGGGCAAAGTCAGAAACTAAGACTTAAGACATTAAATTGGTTTCAGATGGCTGAACCTGCCATAGTCAAAGAGTGTGCCTGGCCTGATCACTTCTACGGCATCTTCACACCTAACTGGATACCTGGGCCCTGCAGAGCTTGGCATGTGTCGATTGTTCCTACACAATCAGCAATGATAATGAGGTGGTTCTATCTTTTAGATGATTGGTTTATTTTGTTTTTAATTGTGTGTCTACACATGTGCCTGTGTGCATGAGTGCAGGTACCCATGGAGGGCAGAAGAAGACATGGGCTCTCTTGCAGCATTAGTTACAGGCATTGTGAACTTCCTGACATGGGTGCAGGGGACTAATGCAGATCCTTGCAAGATCCATATTGGCTCATACCTGCTTGAGGTATCCCTCTATAGCCTGTGTGGTTCTGTCTTATGAGGAGAAAACAGGATTACACAAAGAATGTTTTGTTTGTTTGGTTTTGAGAGAAGGGATCATGATGTAATTCTGGGTGGCTTAGCACTCACCAAGTAGACCAGGCTGGCCTCAAACCCATAGAGATGTGCCTGTCTCACCCTCAAACATTGGGATTAAAGGCATGCACCACCATGCCCAGAATAATGAATGGTTTTTAAGATTTTGAAAAACATCCTATGTAACCAATAACCCCTGACACTCATGCAAGCTATCTTCAGGTGCTGGGATTGCAAGTGGCCTTTTTCCTTCCTGTATCTGTTGTCATGCTTTCCCATATCAGACTGTTGAAAAAGTTATTAGGAAAAGAAATAACTGAATAAAATAGAGATTATCTAGCTTTGCCATCAAAAATGTTCTTTGTGGCTAGGTTTTGTGACAGACACTGTTAATCCCAGCACTTAATACCAGGAAGCATAGTGTGTAGCACTCGGCCCTGGCTGGCCTGGAACTCACTCTGTAGTCCAGGATGGTCTTGGACTCACAGGGATCTGCCTGCCTCTGCCTCCTGAGTGCTGGGACTAAGGCCTCTAAATCATTTTCTAACTCTTGAGAACAACTGAGGTTCCTAAAGACCTATATCTCAGCCATGGCCGCCTCTCGGCAACATCCTGTATGTGCATAATAAATTGGAGCTGAAATTTACAGACTGACTGGGGAGTTGAAGCACCAATGTCACACTTTTCACTTACTTAAAAAAATATTTGACTAGGAGCCATTAAATCACAAAGATGAGTTAATTTAAAGACCTGGCCTGCTCAAACACAATGGAGTCACCGTCATTTGCAGGCTCTGCCTCTGCCAAACTATATATCAGGAAGGTTAATTATTTTCTACTAGGTAATTGTTATAAATTAATATTCTACTGCCTTTACAGTTCACTGAGTTTCTTCCCTCCGGTTCTGCTCCCAATGGCAGAGAAAGGAGGTGCACCTACTGAGCAGGATTAAATAGTTAGGCTGTCTATAGAGGAAAGCCCGAATAGGTAGAGCGACCGTGTCAGTGTTAGAATACTGGGGACACTTTACTGAGGAAAAAATGCCATTCAGGCACTGATAATAAATGTGGGTTATTCTTCATTAATGGGTCTGTTGCCTTGGCAACTTCTAGCTCACAGAACTGTTCATATCAGCCCAGGGAATGGTTTTAAATGTCTTTCTCTGTATTCATGCCTGGTATCTTCTCTTACACATCTTAGCTTTATTTCTGGTCTCAGCCTGTGTGACCTCAATATCCTGCTGACCTCACCCCCAATATATCTCATCCAACCCCAAAGGGGCAATTTAAACAGACTTCTTGGTACATGGAATAGATCAAAGGTAGTGCTGATAAATGGCTTTCGTTTGCAGAGGTGTGATTTACATGAGTAGTTTCTCATTTTCCTCATTATTCAGCAAAATTTGGCAACATATTTTTAAGCAACCTACCCCATGAATATTAATGGGCATTCAAATCATGCATTGTTTCCCTAAAATGTTTATTTTCCTAATGCCTAATTATCACCAAGCAGCCCAGTGAACTTTGAGTGACAGCACTGGCCAGTTACAACAATGTGTGGGAGGCAGGGAGAATCGGGCACTGGGTTACTATTTCCAGCGACAGGAATGGTCCTTAGAGGTCAAGTATACAATTGTAAAGTCATCTTTGTGAATGGTTACCCACTGCAACTCCATGTCACAAAAGCACAGGGCCACAGTGGGGTTGGCAAGGAGCTAAGAGTGTGTAGTTTAAGGGAGTCCCTGTCTCTCTCAGGTCAAATCTTAGGCCTGGTTCACATGTCTCAACCTCGTTAGGGAACTACATTCTGTTTTTGTTTTTGTTTTTTGAGACAAGGTTTCTCTGTGTAGCCCTGGCTGTCCTGGAACTCACTCTGTAGACCAGGCTGGCCTTGAACTCAGAAATCCACCTGATTTCTACCTCCCAAGTGCTGGGATTAAAGGTGTGTGCCACCACTGCCTGGTGGGCATTGCATTCTTATAAACACATTAATGTGCCTATAAACGATTGTGACTCTTCGAATCACTGTGGCATAACTATGCAACAAAATATTATAATGTTATAACAAATGATAGTTTAGGCACGTACTGACATGTCTATGTGACATGTCTCCATGTAGTGACATGGAAAGAGGTTTGGAACATATGGCCTATGTTGAATAAGCAGGTTATGAGAATGTCAGATACAAGTCTGAAGCAACAGAAACCAGCAAAGAAAGAGTTAAAATTGATGAGTGTTTCTTGGGGCCTGGGAACAGCAAAAGAAAGAAAACACCATTGTGTTTTAAACCATTTGCTTTTCTGACATGCAGGAATATTGTTACCAGTTTGTGTTCCAAACAGAACCATGCTCCCAAATTGACATCATTTTCAAATTCAATTGTTGTGTAGCTTGGCCCCTCTCCAAATTCTCTCACTTGTTTTCCTAACACTTAGGGAATCAGATACTTTATCAACATCTTTAAAGCAATTCTTTTGACATAGGAAGTTACCAATGGTTCCATGGTTGATGGCTCTTGGGTCCAACAAGTAAGAGAGCCAGGCTGCTTTAAGTCCACAAAGGAAAGCCAGGGGCAATAAAGCATTCAGTCTAGAATGCCCTATGGTTCTAAGCATTATCCTTTCACATTGTTGCATAAACCATATTGTCTGTCTGTCTCTGTCTGTCTGTCCATCTGCCCATCCATCCATCCGTCTGTCTGTCTCTGTTTCTTTTTCTCTCTGTGTGTGCATGCACATATGTTTGCACAGGTGCACATGCATATGTGTGCACACGTGGAAGCCAAAGGTCATCTTCAGGTGTCATTTCTCAGGCTCTGTCCAGTTTGCATCTTAAGGCAAAGTTTCTCACTACGACCCAGGACTCTGATTAGGTTAGGCTGTCTAGCCCACAAGTCCCAGAGACCTGCCTGTCTCTATGTCCTCAGCTCCATGATTACAAGTGTCTATCACTGTACTTGGCTTTTTATATGTGTGTGTGTGTGTGTGTGTGTGTGTGGGTAGTGGTGGTGGGGATCAAACTCATGCTTGCTAGATGAGCATTCAACCAACCAAGCCACTTCCCTAGCCCTCCTTAAGCCATATTCTTACCAACCATTTTACGGATGCCCCTAAATAGCAAATAAGTTATGAAGGATTAAACCTGTGGTTACTTACAAAGAAGGGGAAGGGCCTTTATTATGACCAAATAGCTCAGCAGGAAGATGTGGATGGGAAACCATGAACTTCAGATTCATACAGGCCTGAGCTGCATGGTCACAGCAGGTTACCCAGCTCCTGAGAGTCCTTACTTTAGCTCAAAAGCCATCTTCCTTAGGGAGATCCTTCCTTTCAAGGATCATGTTAAATAATGTCCAGAGACACTTCAGGCCTCACCAAAAGCTAGATCCCTTTACAATCACCTGTCTTCCTAATACAGAAAAGCAAATGCAAGACAGGGAGATAAAGTTGATCTCCAGTGGCTAGAACACGTAGGTAGGCACCTGATACTATTCACCAACCAGGTCCACCAGCGTCAAACCTCAGATCTCACCATACATACTTGACTGTGAAAAGCCCCTTGTGGGGCTGGAGAGATGGCTCAGAGGTTAAGAGCACTGGCTGTTCTTCCAGAGGAGCCGGGTTCAATTCCCAGCACCCACATGGCAGCTCACAGCTGTTAATTCCTAGTCCCCACATGGCAGGTCACAGCTGTTTGTAACTCCAGTTCTAGGGGATCCGACACCATTTTTATAGATAAAGAACATGCAGGCAAAACATCAATGTACATGAAATAGAAATAAATAAAAAAATTTTAAGTTGAAAAAAAAATAAACCGATATGGAGGAGGGGGTTGGAGAGGGGGGAGAAAGAAAGAAAGGAAAGAGAAAAAGAAAAAGTCCTTTGCCATAAAGCCAACAGGCCAGTTCCACAGACACTCAGGCACAGGGCAGTCTGCAGCCCAGCAATGTGTGCTGGGTGAGAGACCCTTCCTGGTGCAAAGTAAAGTTTCTCTTTACTTTGTTTGGCTGTTGGTGTCCTTAGTTAATAGCCCCTCAAGTGGTATGCTGATCCAGTTTTAAAACTAACCAGTCCTTTCCTCCTCTTCTGATAGAAGTCCCGAAGGTTTGTTGTGAAATGTACGGAGACATGGACACTCAAAGCAAAGGATTTTGGGACCCCTACCTCCAAAAGATGCTCACTGTCAGCAGTCCAGAGTCTATCCTCCTGGACTTTATCTTTAACGAGGTAAGTCTTTCTTCGAGCATAGATCACCTCCTACCCCGCACTTGTCTTAATCCCACCCTGTTATCGGCATAAAATCTCTTGTTCCTTGCCCTTTTGTCCCTTTGGGAGTTGAAAGATTCCCCTGACAACGGTTGCCAGGCATCAAAGGTGGTGACTCTACCCTCACACAAAGAGAAGAGAGAGTCCAGGCTGGAGAGCACCCAGGCTTGCATTCAGCAGAAAGCATGCGGACTCTCCACAGAAACCCCCACTTCTTCGCCTTTCTCTAATTAAGCGAATAATCCCTTGGGTATCAGCATTCAGAACAAGTGGCCCGGTTTTCGTCCAATGTTATTGTCGTTTACCCGAAAACGCGGTGGGAGAGATTCCTTCCTGGCATTTTGTCATACCCAAGTGCTGTAGGAAAATCAGGTTCTTCCTTTTAATTGCTCAGCCACAGGAGCATTTGTAAAATTTAAAATATCTCATCAGAAAAAATAAAACTTAAGGAGACCAGACAAATACAATCTCAGGTTTTTTCCAATTACTAAGTCCAGGACACTTCAAACCACCCCATTTGGTTGCTGCAAAAGCCTGCAGCATCTTCCAGCTCTGGTACCCAGCAACCTCAGACCATCTGCACAGGGATTACAGAGCAGCCCCCGCTGTGGCCTGCCACACACCATCCTGGCTTCCATGAGGGCTGGGCCAAATGACTCCTAAGTTGACTAAGACATCTGTATTTGGACGTGTTGAGACAATCTACTGGGTTTTTCATTCTCTCCTACATGTAGAAATACAGTGATGGTCTCATGAAATCTGGCAGATTTGATTATTAGAAATATACAGGGATTCCTAGCTAAAAATTCAATTTCATAACATATGCTTCCAGGCTCCAGTGTTTGCTTTTGTCTAATAGCTATGCTTTTGAACACTGATTGTGTGTGTGTGTATCTGTACGTGTGTGTGTGATTGTCATGTCAAACCCCAGCCCAAACAGAGAAACCAAACAAAATTTGATTTCCTTTTATAACTCTGACCTTCAGATGTAAATACTTATAGTCAGGGTCACAGAAGTATCTTGTCTCCCACTGAGCTTGGCTGGTTGTATTGCCAGTGATTAACTTCCAAAATTGGCAGTAAATTGGTGGATTTATTCCTTCCCTAAGAATTCTTGTCTTGCTTTCTTAAGCTGCCCAAGAGCCAGCTTTTCAACCGCTCACTATCTACAGCCACAAAACAGAAACAGAAATGAACGAAGAGACAGAGGGAACTAGCTAAAAGATTGTCAGAGTATTGATAAATTCAGTGTGTGTGTGTGTGTGTGTGTGTGTGTGTGTGTAGAGTGTAGTTGTGTGTGTGTTAAATCTCTATAGAGATACAGAAATCTAACTCTCTCTCTTTTAATACTTCATTGCTAATTTATGCCTTGGTTATTTATTTTTGACTGCTAGTCTAGACTCAGCTTAATTCAAATCATCAGCTACAGCGAATCAACTCATCCACTGATTAAATTACATATCAATAATTTGATTCATTCTCCTAGATATTAATTTTTATGCTATTGTTTGGCAAACTCTTATTAGTCATTTATTGTAGTCACAGTTCTGGATAACTGAGAGGCCGGGAGAAAATTGCTTGTTTCCTGAATCTTGTGATAACCCCAGCATTCAGCAAGTGGGCCTGAATCATCTCTAACTAAGCAGTTAAAACTCAAGTATTAGCCAAGAGGCCTAATGATTCACATCTGCACTCCCAGCACTTAGGGGGCTAAGGCAGGAGATTTGTCATGAGTTTAAGGCCAGCCTGTGTTACAGAGAAAGGCCTGTCCTCAAAAAGTTTAATGAAAGGGAACATATTTATCCATGAAACACACATGAGAGAGAAATTATTAGTTCATTGAACATCTTGTTCAATTACTAAGGTATTTATGTGATGTTTTAAAAATATTTGACTTAAAACATGTTAAAAACATAGTTATACATAAACATATTTGTGAATACACAT
>NW_022196913.1:51259689-51277189 GCF_008632895.1 Mastomys coucha | reverse complement strand
TGCCAAGAGTATTTGTTACTTTTTTCCCTGCTGCAAAAACTTTTGCCAAGAAGGACTTCAGGAAGGAGGGGCTGGTTTCATCTCATGGTTTCAGAGGATGCGGCCTTGTTTCTGTGAGGTGGCTGCTCACATGGTGTCTACAGTCAGGTTGGCGCTCGGCTAACCCTTTTCAAATTCAGTCTAGAGCTTCAGTCTCTGGGATGGTGCTGCTCACACTGGGAGGGGGGGGGGAGGTTTTCACTCCCCAAGCAAACTTTTCTCTAAACTCCCTCAGAGATAGTGCAAAATACGCGTCTTTATGGTAATTCTACATCCAGTCGATGTGACAATGAGAACTAGCCACCACACTACTAAAGGCTAACAACTCAACCGAACGTAAGCTGCATGGCAAAGCCTATGACCGGAGGCCAAGTATGTCCTCAGAAGAATTAAAAAGTCTCTCTCCATATTCTTGGGGAGAAATGATAATGGGCAAGTATGTGAGTGTGCCTGAATTCTGCACCTCGAGAGCCAGCAGCATGGGAATGACTGGGCTAGACTAGATTGTGTGACAGACACGATGTGAGGGTCCTGGGGGGAACCCTGAGGTCTCTCTCCATTTCCTTCAGTCATCATGGCTTTGAGGTGATGCATAAAAGCCATGAGGTAGGAGGACTTCTGCCCCTCCTCCGCCCTGGGCCCTCCCTGTAGTCTCCCACCTTGTTTCTCATGAGGAGAAAGGTTGTGGGAGCCACAGCTTTCCAAAATGTCAAAGCAGGCATCAGCTAAGGTGACAGTGGGTACTCAAAGGGGTTAAGATTCCCACCTGTGACACCCAGTCTCTGCTGTCCTTTAACTCACCCGTGTTACTTATTTTCACTAGGTTTCTGTTTTGTTTTTGTTGTTTAATTTTTGTTTTTTTGCTTTTGGTTGTTGTTGTTGTTGTTGTTGTTTTTTCAAGGCAAGGTTTCTCTGTGTAGCCCTGGCTGTCCTGGAACTCACTCTGTAGACCAGGCTGGCCTCAAACTCAGAAATTCACCTGCCTCTGCATCCTCAGTACTGGGATTAAAGGCATGGGTCACCACTGCCTGGCTTATTTTCACTAGGGTAGAGAGCCTTCTCTACAGAAAATAGACAGGGGGAAGAAGGGAAGGGAGGAAGAGAAAGAAAGAGGGACAGAGAGAGGGAGAGAGGGAAGAGAAAAAGGGACAAAGAGGAAGAGGGAGAAAGTGGGAGATAGGGAGAGAGGAAGAGGGGTAGAGAGGAAGAGAGAGAGGAAGTGAGGGAGAGGAAGAGAGAGGAGAGGAGGAGAGAGGAAGCAGAGAGAGAGATAGGTAGGGGCAGGAGGAAAAAGAAAAGGAGGGAGGGATAAGAAAAGAAACTCAGAGAGAGGAGAAAGAAGGACAGAAAAGAGGGAGGGAAAAGGAGAAATAACAGTAAAAAGGGATGGATGGAGGAGGGCAAAGGAAGAGGGAGAGAGAAAGGAAAACAGACAGACAAGGGTAGGAGGGATAGAAGAAGATATGACTGGAGTGATACTGAAATATTTTCTTATCTGAAAGTTAGGGCTATCATTAGCAACAGTAGTGACAGAGAGGCTGGGTTTACAGATTGTGGGAGCCCCAGGGTCAGAATTCCTTACCAGATCACATTTTTGATATTTGCCATTTGGACAAACTGATTTATGACTCTGTGTGTAGTAACCTTACTAAAGGTAAGTGCCTCAATTAATTACAAAAACAGGCAGGAAAACTGGGAACACTGGAAGTTAAGTGGGAAGCCAACCTGGCTGAAGGAGAGGGTGAGGGTGAAGGAGGCCACTTCTGTCGCTATTGCCATGCTCAGCATGGCTTGAAATGAGCCAACCATTGTAGAGGTGAACTAAGGCAGGGACTCTCAGTGTGTGGTGTAGTCATGAGAGACATTAAAAGTGAAGCCTTGTGGGTATGTACCTGTAATCCCAGCACTTGAGAAGTGGAGGTGGGATGGACAGATGTTCAAGGTCAGGATCAACCACAAAGCAAATCTGAGGCCAACCTGGGCTACGTGACACTGTCTCAAAGCACCACCCCTAACAACCAACAAGTGAGGGTGTCTATTAATTACCTAAGAATGCCTACCTGTTATGAGGTCAGGGAAGACAAAGACAGCTCAGTATGTGTCCACATCATATGTATGCCTAGTTCTAATTTTACTGTCTTTTTGTTTAAATTGTGATTCTCTTGTGAAACAATTAATAGGAGCTCTTTCTTTTAAATCCACTTTAATCAAGAAAAGGAAATGAACATTCCCTATCCCAAGAAATGTTCAGGAAGGATTCAGGATTTCCAGCTGCCACTGGCAGCTGCTTTGGGACTGTCAAGTCACTCAGCAACTGGTCTGTGACTAGCTCCATAAAATGGGGATAATGACATCATTGATTTGGGGGTTTGTTTGCTTCATGAGACAAAGTCTCAAGAAGCCCAGGCTGGACACAAGCACCCACCTCTGGCCCCTGTGTAGAGCCTCAGGCCTCTACCTCCAAAGTGCTGGGAACTGACTGTAGGCACGTGTGACCACATTAGGTTTTTATGGTGCTGGGCAGAAAATCAAGTCTATGTGCTTGCAAGGCAAACACTCTACCAACTGAGCTATGCCTCTAGCTTTTCATTAAGAAAAACAACACGACACAATACAACACGCATCACATCAGTCCACTGTTAATGGGCATGGTGGCTTCCAAGACCTTGTTGATGATATATGGACTCCGTTTATAGAGAGCCCTTTCCTGTCAGGGCAACTGCCATGTTTACCATAAAGATCTATTGTAAAATTACCTATTGTTTATTCTTCTAAAGGAGGCACAAGCTGCACCATTGTTCTTGGGTTGGAGAGAAATTTAAATAAGCCCTCTGGTTTCTGTTGCCTACAAGGAGGTTTAGCCGGATCTAATCTTTTCTAAACCTGTTCTGTTCTTGGGCTCAGCAGAACGTCCTAATTGTCAACATTAATCCCCTCCCCCCTTTTGTGGTCTACTCTGTCAATAGACTATTGAGTGTTCGGTAAATTACAGCCTGCCCAGCAGCCAGCGCAAGGGCACAGAAGTTAAATCATGGCCTGCCTGTGCCTACTCATTCTTAATATCTGTGAAATAGCTGTTAAGCTGGGGGTGGGGAGTGAACACGATGCATGTGGTATATCCGTCTTAGATTTCCGTACTGTACAATCAGGTATGCGGGGGTTTCTTTTTCTAGGCAACAGGTGTGTTCTTGGAACAAAGTTCGACACCCTTCCCTCACCCCCCTTTTTTGGCTTGCAACAGAGGTGGCAGCTGCAGGCTTAACTCCAGTGACACAGGGCTCTGGGAGGACACAGTCCTAAACTGCTTGTTCACTTTATTAAAGCGACAGGCAGATGGGCTCTGGCCGCCTGCGCTTTTCTTTGTGTTACAGAGTCAGGGCCTGCATTTTCAGATGGCGCCTCTCTCTTTTATTGCTCTCTGTTTCTCTCTTTCCCTATATTTTGTCTTCCCCCCTCCTTTCTTTTCTCTCTCTCTTGCTTTCTCCCTTCCTCTCTTTCTTTCTTTCTCTCTGGAGTCCCATCTTCTCTCCAGACCATCCACACCCCCCCTCTTTTGTTCTGTTTCAAGTTTTCCTTCTGTTAACATAAACACGACACATGTAAAGCATTTCATATTCATTATTGAGATCATATTTTCATTAGAGTTGCGATGCTTATGAGCTGATGAAAAGCATTCCATTTAAATCCAAATACACCGACACCTCTCTTTATTCTAAAAGGAATGTAAAGGCACTCCTTACTATGTGAATTGAAGGCTCACTCTGCACAAGAGTGGACATTTTTGAAAAAACCTTAAGCTCCGTACTTATTTCTAAGCCTCTCTGTTCTCTGGTAAGAGCTTCTATCTAGGGTTTTGTGAGATGTTAGTAGCCAGAGTTCTGATGTACTGTCCTACCCCAGAAACATACTGTCAACATCAACTGAAGGTCACAGATCTTGAATCACTGTGAGAGCATCATGCAAGAACTTCTTCTTTACATTGGGGTGCCACTCCTTTATGTATTTAGCTTTCAGATAGATTGTGTATGGTAAATATGAGAAATTCAACACTACTTTGCTATATGTGAACTTTCAGAGGGATAAAGACAACCAGAGCTAAAAGGGTCAGTGAGTATTTCAAGAGAAGTATTTAATAACATAGGAAGACATCCTTGGCAGACAAGTACACTGTGATCGGTTGACCACTTATTTAATTACAGTCTCGGATCCACTGGGCTGGAGAGTCACCAGACTCTTCGCAAGACCACTGCTGGGTGTTGTATATGCTATCAACAGAGATGGAGCAAAGATGGAATCCTTTCCGATTATTTTTCCTAACCTCAAACAACTTTATTCAAGCATCAGATTTTCTGTAAACCTATGCTGAAACTGTCTTTTCCAGGATGTAAATAATGACTAACTGCCGGGATATAAATCTGTCTGTAGCTAGCAGACCAGAGTACACATCCTTAAAGATCTATTCCAATCCAGAAATTCCCAGATTCTATACTTTTTCCTTTCTCCCAGGTTGTAACAGAAAAGAAGTCATGAGAAGGTAAGACATAAGAAAATTTGCATCTCTCCCTTTCTCTCTGTGTGTGTGTGTGTATGTGTGGGTGTCTGTCTGTCTGTTTGTAGGTCTTGAAACAAGAATGGGGATCATGAGGGATGGAAGAGATATTAAGAATGTGAAGAGAGGGCAATGGAATATTTGTGACACAAAAGAAGAAAGTAGGGACAGTGGGAGGAAGGGAGCCAGCCAGAGAGAACAGGGGTCATGGAGGAGGACAGCAGGGAAGGGGGACAGAGTAGAACACAATCTAATGACGCAGAGGTATAGAAATGTCACTGAGAGCCAAGTACTTTTCATGATGATGTAAAAATACAGGAAGAAAGAGGGCTGTCGAGATTGCTCATCCTTTTGGTTCTCCTCCACTCCTAAACCGGGAACCCTAAGCCCCACCTATGGCTCTTCTGCCCAACTATTGGTTGTCGGCATCTTTATTCACCAATCAGAAATAACTTGGGGGCAAGATCACAAAGGGCCTAAGGGCAGACTCTCTCATTTCTGGGGCAACCAGGTCTTGAAGAGCCGGCATTAGCATTAGAATGCAAACAGCACCAGGCCAACGACCCTTTTAGAAAGATCTCTGCTCAAAAGTCAGCTCCTGAGAGATGGCTCTTATACCAACAGCCCTGACTCTAGAACTCTCCACATCATTGCTTATCTCCTTAGTTTTTGGTAATACCTGTGATTCCTCAGTTGGTTATATAGTTATGTATGTCTTTTATTTCCCAAAGATAAAGATAAAGGTAAAGTTCTGAGGCAGGGGTGGGGCAAAACTCTCTTGTCTTGCTCATCTCTGAATTCCTGGTACCTTATGATGCTTGAATCTGAAGATGCTTGAAGGACAGAAAATAAATGTGTAAATGAAGGGAGAAATAAACAGTATACATCATAATGCCATTGGGGTTGCTCAAGGGACAAGAAGTACTCACATGAGTCTCTACATCACCAGCAAGGACTCTGCTGTTCTTTAAGAACTCAGCCACCATACTGTTTATCAGTTTGTCAAAGGCTTCCACGGACGGTGCCACGCCTATGGAAGAGAATGGCTTGGTTATTCCCCAGTGGTTTTGTGGAAAGCTGGGGCTGGCTTGCCACAGGTCACATGGAGGCTGAATACCATCACTGTTACCTCTCACTTATCCAGTGCACCCCATATTTATTCCCTTTGCCCAGTCTCCTTCCTCCTCGGTAAGGACTTTGATCAACACCATTCATTCCATTCTCTCTACCCTGACAGTTCTCTTGCTTATCAGCTCAACTGGATTTAGAACTACCTAATGGACACACCTCTATGTATGTAGTTCACAGGGGCTTTGGGTTGAGTTTTAATAAACTGCAAGGATAAATTGCTCAATATTTGGGCAGGAAAGTCAGGGTTTTAGTAAGGGAGTTCCAGAGAGGTTTAACCTTGGAGGAGTGAGGGTGGCAGCGGCGGCAGCCGACCAGCGGGAGTTATGGGCTGAATAAGGAGACAGCAAGCTGAGTGGCAGTATTTATCTCTGCTTCCTGACTGTGGCTGCCATGGACCCACTGCCTCCTGCACCTGTCAGTAAGACTTCCTGGCTTAATGGCCCATGCGCCTCAAACTATGATGCCCCCCCCCTAAGTCCTTCCCTTTTCTTAAGTTGGTTTTTATCAGGCATTTTGTTACATCGCTGAGAAAAGTAACGAATGCATCCCAAGCCCAGAAGGAAGCAGGCACCTCACCACAGTACACATGAAGGACCAGAAGTACATACAGAGCAGACAACAGGCAGATCTCAAACAGAACTGACCCAGGCGCCTCAAAGTCACTGCCTCTTCCTCCATAGCTCCTCCAAGTACAACACCAACCTATAGAGCCCCTAGGAATTCAGGGGGCAGTGACCTCTGAGCAAGAAGGGCATCAGGGCAAACCCATTCTTCTTCCTCCTTACTTCCAAGGGAGAGGACTGAAAGAACGAGCATCATTATGGATCGATCTGTACAGAGCCTGACCAGCAGCCAATGTGCTGTGCAAACTGAGGGACAGCGGTCCAACTAGCATGCTCTGTTTCCTAATCTGCATTTTAATTTACTAACTAAAAACAAACAAACAACTACAAAAAGACCCAAAACCCAAAACCTTGGCTTTCCTCCCCTAATATTAAGAAATTTATCCTTGCAGTTTTCTTGTTGTTGTTTTGTTTTCTTTTTCTTTCTATCCACTTATTTATTTATTTATTTGTTTGTTTATTTGGCTTTTTGAGACAGGGTTTCACTGTATACCGTTGGCTGTCCTGGAACTCACTCTGTAGACCAGGCTGGCCTTGAACTCAGAAATCCGCCTGCCTCTGCCTCCCAAGTGCTAGGATTAAAGAAAGGCATGCACCATCACTGCCCAGCTTGCAGTTTTGTTTTTGTTTTTGTTTTTTTAAAAAAACTCACACCAAAGCCCTTTCTTTCCTCAAAGGCCTCATCCCTGCTCACAAAACTAAGAGAGAAGACTTCCTTCTCCTTTTATTCCAATTATCCATCTCCACAACCCCGAGGACACAGCCCCAAGAGGGGTCAGAGTGTGTTGGGGGCAGTGATTGACAGCTCCTCACACTTCAGGGCAAACGCCTCCGCAGCCTGTTGAAAGGAGTTATCGTATACCAGCTAGGACAGGGTTTCACCCTCTATGACATAACAGGGCACAAGCCCTGAGATTCTGTGTATGTCTATCTGGAAATGGACAGACCTGTTTGTCACTTGAGGGAGGGGTGAGAGGTTTCTGTTGAGCATTTAAAGTGAAAAAAGATCTCAGAAACATGATGGAAGCTGCTGCCTAGTGAAAGGCAAAAATGATGAAAGAGAATATTTGTCCAGTTCCCTTTCATCCAGGACTCTGTTCACACCTCCTCTGGGCAGCCTTTAATGATCTGCTCCTCCCCTAGACTGCATCCTTTGAGCGTCTCTTAATCAAAGCATCCTTGGCTCTGAATGGTAATGTAGGCAGAGCAAAGACGCTGGAGGACTTGGACTGTGTATAATTCATCTAAGGTCTCCTGCACCCAGGACCGTGTTCATCATGGGGCAGGGCTAAAATATTACTTTGGCTGTGGAGCTGAACTTGGCCAATTGTCAGGGAAGCAAGACAGAAAAACAAAACAAGACAAAAAATAAAAAACAAGCCCAAAACTTATAGAGAGGTTCTTGATCTCTGGAATGATACGGATATGTAATGGTCCATGTTCTTTCTCAAATTTTCCTTTAAAGTATAAAAGACATAGCTTTATTTAACATAGAACACAATGCAGTAATGTAGTATATATAGTATACATATAGTATATAGTACTATTACTATATATAGTAATAGTGTCCATATTTACGGGGAAAATGCAATTGATTAATTAGTAAGTATTTCACATACACCTCCTGCCTCAGTCCCCCAGTGCTGGGGTTATGGGTGAGTACTGCCACATCTGGCTAAAAAGCTGCTCTGGGATTTAGAATCTCCAAAGCTGACTAAGAAGAGGAAATGACATTTCTTCAGATTAAATAAAATGTTTTAAGAATGGGAGCCATTCTGGTGTCTCCCTAGTTATCCTATTTGTTAAAAACTCCACTTCAAGTAAAAGAAATTGCTGGCTAATTTTCCCGGGAGACTTTTGCTTTAGTGAATGATTGGAAAGAATTAGAAAACATATAGTACTATTTTATTTAGCTTCCCCCCCCAGGACATTTCTTTCTCTTTTGTATGTATATGTATATGTCATGTATGTGCACATGTGTGTACAGGTTTGCTCATATGTGGGTGCACATGCAGTGCAGTTGCATTTAGAGGTATGAGGTGTCTTCCATGGTCACTGTCTACCTTAGGTATTGAGGCAGGATCTCTTGCTGAACCCAAAGCTCAGAGATTCCCTGCCTCTGTATGGTGCTGGCATTACAGGCCTGGCTTCTAAATGAGTTCTGGAGAACCAAGCCCTGTCCCCCTGCTTGCATGGCAAACTCTTTACCCGCCGAGCCATCTTTCCATCTCTCTCTCTCTCTCACTTTAAGAAAACATTTGGTTTTGTCTACTACCTTTTTGAATGTGTGAGGTTAAAATTATTGGCTTTTCCTCTTTGTTTAGATACCTATTATCTCCTGGAATTTTTATTTATTTTTTAAATGTATTTACAGGCTTCATATTGCTGGACAGAGACCTTAAGGAAATGTCTGCAGCCACTTACTGTTCAGCACATAATGAGACAAAGTTGCTGGAGACAGTGGAAAGACATTGCCATAGAAATGAGGTTTATAGGGTCCAGACACCAATGGAAGAGCTTAAGAAGGAACCACCATGGGTGCAGCTTAGATTGTCAGTAGGAGGGACTCTGGCCCATCCCAGGTTCTCTCTCAGTAATCTCTCCTTCCAGTCTATTCAGGCCACTTTTGTTTTTAGCTCAGAGGGAAGAGAGAGCCAGTACATTTTGAGTTCACACAGTATTTTCTGTTCTGTGGTGTGTAATAGGACACACAGGTCTCCAGACACCCAAGGTTCTAGAAGCAGCAATGCATGTCTCTCCTGGGGAAAGAGGTGTTTATGTGTCCTCTCGCCCAAGGCTTTTCCCGGCTCCCCGAAGTCTGGCAGCATTCAAGACAGGTCAGAGGAGCTGTGCGTGTGCACACAGGCCAGGAATAGAGCTGCGTATTCCATACAGATCACCGCGTTCAATTTTAATTTCAGATGAGCAACAAATAGATTTTTTAAAGCAGTTATGCACTGTGCACTACAGCTCATGCAATAGTTGGGAAGTTTGGAATTTTCACTTTGGAAGTTCTATTGTAGATAGCTTAAAATAGCTTAGAGTTTGCCATATGGATTATCCGCTATTTACTGTTGGCTTTTTATTTGTGTTTTCTTTTCTTTTCTGTTGGAGTTTTTTGTTTGCTTGTTTGTTTATTTTGTTTTGTTTTATCTTGGCAGAGTCTCGTGTAACCCAGGCTGACCTCAAATTAGATATTGTGGTTGTTTGAATAGGTATGACCCCCATAGATTTGTGTGTTTGAATGCTTGGCCATAGGAAGTGACACTTTTAGGAGGTGTGGCCTTGTTGGAGGAAGTGTGTCACTGTGTAGCAGGGCTTTGAGGACTCCTATGCTCAGGCTCCCCAGGGTGGAATCTGGTCTCCTGGCTGCCTTCAGATCAAGAAATAGAACTCTTGGCTCCTCCGGCACCATGCCTGCCTAGACACTTTGATATTCCTTGCTTCCTGCCATGATGATAATGGTCATGGTGTCTCTTTACACATACCCCCCCCAAGACCCCCAAAATGAACAAACAAACAAACAAACAAACAATCCAAACTAAGATAGATCTGTAGTTGAAGCTGGCCTTGAACTCCTGATAGCTGTGTCTACCTCCTAAGCATGAAGGTGTGCACCAGCACGCTTGGCTTAAAGGAAATCCTTAAATTTTTATTTTTGATCCTACAATTTTTGAAAAAAAATCTTCTTAAAACTGTGTGCATAATGTGTGTGTAAGATACCTATGCAACAGTATACATATGGCAATCTGAGGGCGACTCTGGGGAGTCGGTTCTCTCTTTCCACATGCATGTGGGTTCTAGGGATCACACTCAGGTCGCCAGGTTTGTGTGGCAAGTGAGTCATCTCTCCAACCCAAAAGTTCTTTTCAAAAAAGCGCTCTGGGTTCCATCTTCAGCACTTGTCCGCACTCAGAGAGGTCTATTAGTTAGGGATTCTCAGAGATCAGATTACATGCTCTGGTCAAGGTCTTGCTCCATCATTGGCTTAACCTGAGACAAGCTTTAGTCAAAGTTGCAGTGGCCAAATGCAGTGACTCGTCCTTAGAGTGAAAACCTACGGTACCTAATCCCTTTCAGTGCCTTTTAATCGAGCACACTCATCGTATCTTTGATAATTCCTTCAATGATACAGTTACACATTAAAACAAAACAACGCCTCTTTGGGTGTGCACTGCATTCTTCAGAGGCACAGATGTTGATCGTTTTTCTGGACTATGGCTTGCAGCTTCTAAAGTCTGCTTCTGAAGCTGGTTCATAAAACCTGCATGTCTTTGTGGGAGAAGGAAAACGTATCCTTCACGTTCTTCCCCAAGGACTGCTTGCCTCTGGTTAAGGTTATGATCACACCCAATGGAAGGAGAAGGGCTTTGGAGGAAGTGGGAGGCAGATTTTAGAAAACTTTAGAGTGTTGCAGGCGAGGTTAAGTGAACCACACAAAGACCAGTAATGACATCGAGAGGTGGCCCTACCTCCATTGACACCATTAACTTCCCCGCAGCCTCCAGGAGGTCCATGTAACCCTGCAGACAGCTGCTCCAGCCGGCTGACCGCACATTCCAGTCTCTCCATCAGTTCTGCCATGTCTGCCATTCTACAAAGAAACAGACACAGAGATTAGGTGAGCCTCCCTGAGGGGCAGCAAGCTGACGTCATCCCACTGAACGGTAGGAAAGAAGGTAAATATGACTGAAGAACAGATTCCATCACCTCCCTCCATGGAAATGCTTGAGACGGAAGATTCTCAGTTCAAAATTTGGTTTTTGTTTTCATTGGTTTGTTGAGTAAAGATCTCTCTATGTAGCCTTTCTGTTCTGGAACTCACTATGTAGAGCAAGCAGACCTCAAACTCACAGAGATCCACCTGCCTCTGCATCCTCAGTTCTAGGATTAAAGGCATGTGCCTTTATCATACCATGCCTGGAATGCCTTTTTAAAAATATAGTATAAAACCTTAGATGCAAACATAACCTAGCTTTCCATTATTCCCAGCTTTGGGGAATAATTCCTATTATTCCAGTGTTGCTGCCTGATGTCAATTTTGTATAGCACTTACCTAAAAGCCACAAACACATAACCCCAAATCAATATCACAAATGCTTATGAGGCTAAGTGGTGAGAACCCATTTTTAACTAGATCCAGTCACTGTATTAAAGCATGATTACCCAGGGAAACTCTAAACCCACTGATAATCTTTGTTCACCTAATTGTATGGAATTGTGAGTTTCTAGAATTGTCTATTATTCAGCAGTCAGTGAGATACCATCACCTCTGGGTATTATTTATTATCAATTTGCTTCAGTGTTTCTGTTGTGAAATTATCTTAAGTTATAATGTTCTGAATTGCAGAGGTTTTAATTTAAAATATTAAAGGTGGTTATTTTCCTTGTGGAGGCTGCAGATTACTTTTAGGCACATGTTAATATTGGCTGGGCTGGTGTTTGGAGACTCGGTCTTAAGTTATCCATTACTCAGGCTAGAATAGAGATAGAAGCTGATCAAGGCACTAGGGATGAAGGAGGGATCACACACACCCCCATCATTTTCTGTTTCCAAACACATATTTAACCAAGTGTGTAGGTCCCATGACTAGTCCTCTGTGAACTGAACCCAGTTAACTTACTTATGACTGCCTTTGGTGGAAATCAGTCTGCTACCCAAAGAGAATAAAACATGCCGGCTCTAGCCAAGGTCTACGGTTTCTTCCACTCTTAGGAACTTTCCTAAGCATCATTCTGAGCAAAGGAGGGGCGGCATGCTTCTGAGCCATGGACACAGCTGCCCTGGAGTATGAGTGAGCTGTATCACCCTGGCATATGTGAACATTTCAGGTTTTCCCCGGAAGCCAGGAGAACGTGTGTCTCTGCATTTGTCAGCTTAAGTACAATTATCAGGTCACCAAGGCTTCCAAACGCAATGTTAACCACATGTAACCACATGCTTGGTGTTTGCACTTCAGCATCCAAATATCAGTAGTCAGAGATGGCCACGGAACTCGTGGTCTATTTTGGAAACCCATCGCTCTGGAAGCTGCCGGGGGCAGCTCTCTCAAAATATGGAACAGTACTCTCTGCACGGCAGAATCCAGCATCTAATCCCAAGGGGCTGCAAAATTAGAAGCTACTCAGCTATTCTTTTCCTCTTCACGTCAGAGCTTCTGATTCCATTGCAGTTGAAGGGGGTGGAGGGAGGAGAGGAAGAAGGGATTTAATTGAATCCTTTGCATAATCTTCTTGCGGGGGAATCGGGTATTTCTTAGGTGGGCGAGGGCTGTTTGAAGAATGATGAAAGACCCTCCGATCTTTTAATAGCTGCCCATCTTTCAGTTATCTCAGTTCCCTGTTAGCTTGTCAAACATTACCACCATGAACCTAGTCTCTGATAGCAGGGCTATGCATCTGCTTTGTTAGCCAGCTTCCCAAACCACCTCTGGCTCTCCTCCATCAGGACAAGCTGTTTTGGGAGAGCCTGTTAAATTTCACACTTGGGACTGCCTTCCTAGCACGCAGGCTTAATCAGACTCCTCAACTGGTTCCAATCTCAAGCTATCTAATAGTGAGTGTCACGCACATTGAAAGACAGCAGAGCTCAGCCTATCAGTCCGCAGGGCGAGGCAGATTGCTGTGGAATGTGGTCTAAAAGCCACTCAGATGCCACTTCATGTAAAATCAGCAAGTCTTGTCACAGCCTCTAATGAGACCAAAACAGGTCATGAGAGGAGGCTGGAAGGATACCTCTAGGTTTAAAAATGTAAGTGCACTCTGTAAGAGATATTTAACAGCAAACAAAAGAAAAGAGACACCGGGATCCACATTAGTTTGTCCAGGTTGACTGATGGGGCCTGGGGTAGCCATGTATTCTACTCAAACTTTCTCAGTCTCTGCATTTGACCTCAGCTGCTGTGCAGACTTCCAAGACAAAGCACTGCCAGAGATTCTCCACATTCCAGCCCATTTGCCTTGGCATTTCAGAATGCATTTAGCCAACCTTTGAAAGGAGCTGGGAATGAAGAAAGAGGCTGAGGGAAGGCATAGAGTTGCCATGGCAGATGAGCAGATGGGAATTCGAGGGTCTGTTGAAGAATGGGTCTGAGCAAGGGAGACAGACAGAAGAGTTTGGACAGACCAGTGGAACAGGGGGAGGCGGCAAGTTAGCTAGGTGACAGATAGTCTAAGAATCAGAGGTGGAACAGGAGGCCAGATTTACAACTGAAGACCCAAGAGTCTGAGTCAGATGGTGTAGCTCAAATGTGGCTCTCCAAAATTCTAGCTGCCCTGTCCGTGTAGAAAGGACCCTATAGGTGAATCTCTACTGCCTATAGCACATCAGACCAGAGGAAAACGTGATCACATGCTGACATTTTACATTTTTAAGGTTTTAAAAATTAAATTAATTACTATTTATGGATGTTTTGCCTGCATGTATGTCTATATACTGTGTGCATGCCTGATGCCCATAGAGGCCAGACGAGGTCATTGGATCCCCTGGGACTGGAGTTACCACGGGAGTGCTGAGACTTGAACTCAAGCCCTCTGGAAGAGCAGCCAGTGCTCTTAACCACTGAGCTGACTTTCCATTCTCTTCAAGATTTGTTTGAAGAAACTGTGTCTGAGGGTAATTTATTTCTCAAAACCAAAACAAACAAACAAAATGGAACCTCAATAGGTAGGCCTGCTTGGCCTGGGATTCATGTAGACCAGGCTGGTCTTCACCTAGCTTTGTAGCCAAGGCTAGCTTTGATTAGCTGATGCTCCACCTCCTAAAGTTATTACAAACACACACCACTTTGCCCATACTTGAGACTGATCTTAATTCCTTGTGTATGAAGTTTTGAAGACTATTGAGTATCTATTATAACAGGAAACCCATCTTAATGTGCTATTTATTACTTTTCTTATTTAAAATTCCCCCTTTGCTTATTTTTTTTAACCATCCCATATACTTTTATCTTTTAGACAACATAGCACAGTTACAGGACACAGTATGGGAACTCAGTATTATGTCATGACTGAGTCAGGATGGTTAGCATTTCCATCCACTTACATACAGCAATGGTGTGTGTGTGAGTGTGTGTGTGTGTGTGTGTGTGTGTGTGTGTGTGTTTTCAAGCTCCCCTCTTGGTTCTTGGTGGTGGTAATGTGCAGTCACTGTACTGTATTACAGAACACGAACCCTTCCTGTTCCTCACTGATGTCGGGACCCATTATACCACCACTTGTTCTCCCTTCCTCCCTCTCTCTAGCTTTCTAGTCACTAACATTCAGCTCTCTCCTTCTTGGAGATCAGTATTTTTAGCTCCCACATGGGTCTGAGAACATGGGGTTTCGTCTTGGGGTGTCTGGATTATTTCACTTGATATCATTTCTTCCTATCCCATCCACTTGGGCACTGGCAATGGGACCTTATTCCTTTAACAGCTGAGTGATATTCCTTGAGAGCATGTCTGCTCCTTGCTTCCTTTACTCAGTCACCTGTAAATACGTGCCTTTGCTGATTCCATATCTCATTTCATTTTCCTTTTGCAAAGTTTAACTTTTGCCTTTATCAAGGTTGGAGGTACACAGAATTAAAAGGGTATCTCGTGATGTCTACACTGCATACTGTTTCTACCATGTTAAACCTACCTATGTCTTCAAATACTCATTCTGTCATGACAGAAACACTATTTTTCTTCCACCTTTCTGCAAAACTTAGTATGCAGTTCTTACAAAACCACAATAGCTCCCTGTTTATATCTTCTTATTTGGAGAGATGATCACTTTCAATCACTCCGGCCATTTCTTATGGACAGTTATCTCTTCTTCTCCAAGTACTATGATTTCATTCAAGTCTTGTCTGGTTTTCTTCCACCTTAAGGCATTATTCACTGAGTGTTCCACCAGGGCACATCTGTATGTTAAATTTACCTATCTCTTTACTTGAGACATGGTCTCATTATATAACCCAGGCTTGCCTAACACTCACAAGTCCAAGATGGCTTCAGATCCTCAGTCTTCCTATCTCTGCTTCCCTAGTACTGGGATTACAGGTGTGTATCAGCCTTGCTAGACTACACATGTCTTTGTATCTCATCTTTTTAGTGGCGTGCTGCCACAATTCACAGAGAGTCACATCTGACTCCGAAGGGCCACTCTGATTATCCGCTGGCTCATCTGGTTTCCTAACACTATTGTTAACAGCGTCTTGTTTCTTTTTTTCTTTTTATCTTTTCTCACTCTATCCTTTCCCTTCCTTTCCTTTTTGTTTCTTTGTCTTTTGAGATAAGAGTCTTGTTATGTAGCCCAGGCTAGCCTTAAACTTTCAGTCCTCCTTCTTAGTCTCCTGAGAACTGAATTTATAGGTGTGTACCACCACACCTGGCCTAGCTCTTGGTTTTGTAGGAGTTTAAAAATGACCCATCCTCCTGCTCTTCTTCCAGCTGTGTGTCTCCACTTAGCAGAGCCCAGCACGATGGCTAGTCTCCATGTGTTTCTTCCAGGGTGGGTCCTTCTCTCATCCGAATAGCTGTTTGGTAGCCAGGATGTTCGTTTGTGACCTGGCATCTGGTGTCACCATCTTCTATGATGTTCCCTCCTATCTTCCTGTGCTGTATGGCATCTTTGCCTCTGAGTTTGTAAATAAAAAAAAACCTGGGGTTCAAATATTTCCGATAACCTGTGTGTGCTCTCCCATTGACTTTACTCCAACAATAAAGAGACCTAGAATAAAGACATATTCCCTGTAACCAGTATGTGCTCTCCCATAGACTGTATCGCAACAACAGAGACCCAGAATAAAGAAACATTTTCTTAGGAGAAAAGATCAGAACGCTGTTTTCTCTCACTAATCCATTTGAAAAGGCCATTCTCAAAGTACTGATACTTTGTTCCTAATATGGTTGGGTTCTATGTCCACAGTGCAGTCTATATGTAAAACACCTAAAGAGAATGCATTTTTGTGGTTTTTCCACTTCAAATTTTCATAAAAGGAGAGGTCTACACACTTGTGGGCATTTCACAAAGTTTGTGCTCATGTTCAGCTGGGAAAGCACAGAGGAATCTGGAGGTTGGAGTCACGGACCCCAGGGGTCCTCTGGCTCTTGGTAGCTGGAGGACTGTGGTGGTTAATCTTTACATGGATTCGATGGATTTGGAATCGTCTAGAAGATACAACTTTGCTGTGTCTGAGCGGTGAAGGCTCACTCTGATATGGCTGAGTCTTGAACTGAATAAAAAGGAAAGAGTACGCTGAGCATCAGAGGCCTTCTCTCCCTGCTTCCTGACCCCTCCATGTGGGAGCAAGCTGCCTCCCGCTCCTGCTGTCAAGCCTCCCCAACCATGGTGAACTGTCCTCACTCAAACTGGGAGTCAAAACAAGTCCTTTCTCATGCAAGCACTCTCTATTAGTTATTTTATAGCAGCAGTGAGGAAAGTAACTAAAAAAGGAGCTCTGGGGAATGTGCTTAATGTTGCTTTACTATGTCACTACCCATTTATAGGTGTGCTAGAAACACACAGACCCTGGAACACAGGCAGATGAACAGGCTAGCCAAGGTTAGTAAGACACTCCATATTTTAGGGAGTAAGAGTTACAATATGTGTTACAATATGTTACAAGAGTTACAATATGTGGGGTGTTAAGGGATCACTGAGAATGTACGGGGAGTAGAAGAGATGTTTTAAAAATGTTTTATTTTCTCCTGTCCCTTTACTTTTCTTCTAATATTTCTCCCACACAAATTCAAGCAAGGTCTGATCCTGCTTAGCTCTGAGTGCACAGAAGGTCAGGCATCCTCAGAATGGTATGGCTGTAGACTTCTCCAATATTTAAAAAAAAGTTTCAGACTTATTTCTTTTATTTTATATAGATAAGCCTTTGTCTGCATGTATGTATGTGCACTGTGTGCACCCAATGTCCATGTTAGTGAGAAGGCATTAACTTCCTGGAACTGGAGTTGCAGATGGCTGTGAACCATCATGTGGTGCTGGGAATTGAACTCAGGATGTCTGGAAGAGCAGTAACTACTCTAAACTGCTGAGCCATCTCTCTAGCCCCTTCTTTTAACATGTCTATCCAACATTTTCTCTATTGATGTGTATTGATTATCATAAAATGTAAGGCTAGCCATGTAATTAGATTTTAGATCATGTATTTTCCTCCTAAATGTTTTTTTTTTTT
>NW_022196913.1:51255658-51259679 GCF_008632895.1 Mastomys coucha | reverse complement strand
ATGACTCTACCTTTAAGTATTCCTTTACAGGGACTGGGAATATGGATCAGTAGGTAAAACATATGCCTTGCAAACACAAGGAGGTGCATTAAGTCCTCAGAACCTACACAAAAAATCCAGATGTGGTGAGTTGTACGCCCTTGTAATCTCAGCTCTAGAGAGTTGGAGCCAGGCTGATGCTTGGAATTGACTGGCTAGATAGCCCTACATGGAATGTTCCAGGTCAAGAGAGACTTTGTCTCAAAAAAATAGTGTGCAACATCTGAGGAATGGCACCAGAGGTTGTACCCTGACCTCCAAATGCACCTGCACAAGTATGTTTCTGCACATAGGAATACACAGACACACACACACACACACACACACACACACACACACACATGAACACACACAGACATATACACACACATAGAAACACACAGATACACAGCAGAAAACACACACAGGAGTACACACACACAAAGGAACAGACACACGGGAACACACACAGAGACATACACACAGACAAACATACACACATACACATATGAACACACACACAGAGCACAAAGAATTCAAGCAAGGATAATTTTGGAAAAGAACCGTCCACCTTCCCCACAGTTCACCTAAGTCTTCCCATGCTCAGTGGAGAAGGGCCTGTGGAGCCTTCCCTTCACTCATTCCCATCAGTGCTAAGGATAGCTGGGCATGGTACCCCACAAGGACAGCTGGCATGGTACCTCACAGCAACATGCAGATGCTTGGTGAGAGCCCAGAATAACAGAATAACAGCCTATGTGTCCAGTTCGCATCCTTAGCAGCTGTAAGACCCCCTGTCCAATGAACACAATCTTTGTGCTGTCTTTCCCCTTGGCACATGTCCACCCTGCCTCCCAAGAGCCTGGGCAGCATGCTTTGCCCAAGCTGAGGCTCAGCTCATTTTTCTCCATCCTCCCACAGAGTCCAGCATGGTGCCGTATACCTAGAGAAGTCTATAAATATTTTTGATTGACTAATGAATTGGCTTCCACTCACTGCTTTTTGCTTGCTGCCTACTCTCTGGCACTCTCCCAGATCAGGCTGGAAGCCAGATTTTTCACAGGAGAAATTTCCATTTAAAAGTGGGTGCTAGATTAGTCTTTCCTGTGTGGAACCACAGTGGCTTCCATGACTAAATGTACATGTTTGTTCTCACCAAAGGCAAGCCCTGCATCTTCTATGGCTCTTTTTCCCCCCGTTAGGGTATCAATAAAAAAATACGATTTTCTCTCCAATGACTTTGTAAGGCAGGACCAGCTGGAAGGCACAGGCCTCAGAAGTCTCGCAGGGCAGCAGGGACAGGATCCTCTCAGCCTCCGAGTGATGGTGGTTGATCTGCAACCCTCTCTGCCCCTTCCCTGCAAGTGGAGAGCCTGCCTTCAGAGAGTGCTTTAACCCAGGGACTAGGGTGAGATCTGCCATTTTCTCCCTGGTGACTTTCTAAGGCTGGACTAGCTGGGAGGCACAGGCCTCACAAGTCACAGGGCAGCCTGGTCAGGATCATTTCTACCTCAGACCACACCTAGGAGGGACAACAGACCCATAGCCCTTTCTGCACCTTTCCTGAAAGTGGAGATCCTGTCTCCAGGGTGCTCTGACCTCAGGACTCAGGACGGACAACTGATCCACAGCCATCTGCGCCTGGGATTTACCAGAGGAGAGCTGATCTCCCAGAAGTACTGACACAGGCTTACAGATCCACAGGAGGAACAAGCTCTAGTCAGAGAGAGCAGGAACATCTAACACCAGAGATCAACAGATGGCGAAAGGCAAATGCAAGAATCCTACCAACAGAAGCCAAGACTACTTGGCTTCATCAGAGCCTGGTACTCTCACCACAGCAAGTCCTGGATATCCCAAAACACTGGAAAAGCAAGATTTGGATCTAAAATCATATCTCACGATGGTGCTAGAGGAATTTAAGAAGGACATGAATAACTCTCTTAAAGAAATACAGGAGAAAACAGGTAAAGAGGTACAAGCCCTTAAAGAGGAAACAAAAAATCCCATAAAGAATTATAGGAGATCATAAGTAAACAAGTAGAAACCCTTAAAAAAAGAAACACAAAAGTCCCTTAAGGAATTACAGGAAAACACAAACAGATGAAGGAATTGAGCAAAACCATCCAGGACCTAAAAATGGAAGTAGAAACAATTAAGAAATCACAAAGAGAGACAACTCTGGAGTTAGAAATCTTAGGAAAGAAGTCAGGAAACATAGATCCAAGCATCACCAACAGAATACAAGAGATAGAAGAGAGAATCTCAGGGGCAGAAGATACCATAGAAAACATCGGCACAACAGTCAAAGAAAATGTAAAATGCAAAAAGTTCCTAAACCAAAACATCCAGGAAATCCAGGACACAATGAGAAGACCAAACCTAAGGATAATAGGTATAGAAGAGAGTGAAGACCTCCAACTTAAAGGGCCAGTAAATATCTTCAACAAAATTATAGAAGAAAACTTCCCTGACCTAAAGAAAGGGATGCCCATGAACATACAAGAAGCCTATAGAACTCCAAATAGACTGGACCAGAAAAGAATTTCCGCTTGCCACATAATAGTCAAAACACCAAATGCACAAAACAAAGAAAGAATACTAAAAGCAGTAAGGAAAAAAGGTCAAGTAACATATAAAGGCAGGCCTATCAGAATTACACCAGACTTCTCAACAGAGACTATGAAAGCTAGAAGATCCTGGGCAGATGTCATACAGATCCTACAAGAACAGAAATGCCAGCCCAGACTACTCTACCCAACAAAACTCTCAATCACCATAGATGGAGAAACCAAAGTATTCCATGACAAAACCAAGCTCAAACAATATATTTCCACAAATCCAGCCTTTCAAAGGGTAATAAATGGACAACTCCAACACAAAGAGGGGAACTACATCTCTGAAAAAGCAAAAATGTAATCTTACAACAAAACTAAGAGAAGATAGCCACATGAATGGAATTCCAGCTCTAACAACAAAAATAACAGGAAGCAACAATTACTTTTCCTTAATATCTATTAGTATCAATGGACTCAATTCCCCAATAAAAAGACATAGACTATCAGATTGGGTATGTAAACAGGACCAAACATTTTGTTGCATACAGGAAATCCACCTCAGTGACAAGGACAGAGACTACCTCAGAATAAAAGGCTGGAAAATCTCCAAGCCAATGGTCCCAAGATAAAAGCTGGAGTAGCCATTCTAATATTGAACAAAATCGGCTTTCACCCTAAAGTGATCAAAAAAGACAAGGAGGGACACTTCATATTCATCAAAGATATGATCTACCAAGGTAAATTCTCAATTCTGAACCTCTATGCTCCAAATCAAAGGGCATCTCCATTCATAAAAGTAATGTTACTAAACCTCAAAGCACACATTGTACCGCACACAATAATAGTAGGAGATTTCAACACACCACTCTCTGTAATGGACAGATCATGGAAACAGAAACTAAACAAGGACACAGTGAGACTAACAGAAGTTATGAAACAGATGGATTTAACAGACATCTAGAGAACTTTTTATCCAAAAACAAAAGGATATACCTTCTTCTCAGCACCTCATGGTACCTTCTCCAAAACTGACCAGATAATTGGTCACAAATCACGCCTCAACAGATACAAGAAGACTGAAATAATTCCTTGAATCCTATCAGATCATCATGGACTAAGGGTGCTCTACAATAACAACATAAACAATAGAATGCCCACATACACGTGGAAGCTTAACAACACTCTACTCAATGATAACTTGGTCAAGGAAGAAATAAAGAAAGAAATTAAAGACTTTCTAGAGTTTAATGAAAATGAAGCCACAACATACCCAAACTTATGGGACACAATGAAAGCAATCCTAAGAGGAAAACTCATAGCTTTAAGTGCCTCCAAAAAGAAACTGGAGAGCATACACCAGCGATTTGAACACACACATGAAAGAGCTAGAACAAAAAGAAGCAAATTCACCCAAGAGGAGTCAAAGGCAGGAAATAATCAAACTC
>NW_022196913.1:51246828-51254843 GCF_008632895.1 Mastomys coucha | reverse complement strand
AATTAGGGAAACAACACCCTTCACAATAGTCACAAATAATATAAAATACCTCGGTGTAACTCTAACTAGGCAAGTAAAAGATCTGTTAGACAAGAACTTCAAATCTCTGAAGAAGGAAAATGAAGATCTCAGAAGATGGAAAGACCTCCCATGCTCATGGATTGGCAGGATTAATATAATAAAAATGGTCATCTTATCGAAGGCAATCTACAGATTCAATGCAATCCCCATCAAAATTCCAACTCAATTCTTCACAGACTTAGAAAGAGCAATTTTCAGATTCATCTGGAACAACAAAAGACCCAGGATAGTCAAAACTATTCTCAACAATAAAGGAACCTCTGGTAGAATCACAATCCAGGACCTTAAGCTGTACTACAGAGCAACTGTAATTAAAAACTGCTTGGTATTGGTACAGTGACAGGCAGGTAGATCAATGGAACCGAACTGAAGACCCAGAAATGAACCTACACACCTATGTTCACTTAATCTTTGACAAAGGAGCTAAAACCATCCAGTGGAAAAAAGACAGCATTTTCAACAGATGGTGCTGGCTCAACTGGCGGTTAACATGTAGAAAAATACAAATCGATCCATTCCTTTCTCCTTGTACAAAGCTCAAGTACAAGTGGATCAGGGACCTCCACATCAAAGCAAATACATTGAAACTAATAGAAGAGAAAGTGGGGAAGATGTTTTACCTCGAGTAAATGGCACAGGGGAAAATTTCCTGAAGAGAATGCCAATACCTTCTGCTCTAAGATCAAGAATTGACAAATGGGACCTCATAAAGTTGCAAAGCTTCTGTAAGGCAAAAGACACTGTCAATAGGACAAAACAGCAACCAACAAATTGGGAAAAGATCTTTACCAACCCTATATCTGATAGAGGGCTAATATCCAATGTATACAAAGAACTCAAGAAGTTAGACTCCAGAGAACCAAATAACCCTATTAAAAATGGGGTACAGAGCTAAACAAAGAATTCTCAATTGATGAACACTGAATGGCTGAGAAGCACCTAAAGAAATGTTCAACATCCTTAGTCATCAGGGAAATGCAAATCAAAACAATCCTGAGATTCCACCTCACACCAGTCAGAATGGCCAGGATAAAAAACTCAGGTGACAGCAGATGCTGGAGAGGTTGTGGAGAAAGAGGAACATTACTTCATTGCTGGTGGGATTGCAAACTGGTACAACCACTCTGGAAATCAGTTTGGCGGTTCATCCAGAAATTGGAAATAGTACTACCGGAGGACCCAGCTATACCACTCCTGGGCATATACCCAAAAAATACTGCAACATGTAACAAGGACACATGCTCCACCATGTTCATAGCAGCCTTATTTATAATAGCCAGAAACTGGAAACAACCCAGATGTCCCTCAACAGAGGAGTGGATACAGAAATTGTGGTACATCTACACAATGGAGTTCTACTTAGCTATAAAAAACAATGAATTTATGAAATTCTTAGGGAAATGGATGGATCTGGAGAATATCATCCTGACTGAGGTAACCCAATCATAAAAGAACACACTTGGTATGCACTCTCTGATAAGTGGTTATTAGCCCAGAAGTTCAGAATACAGGAAGAATAACCCACAAACCACAAGAAATTCAAGAAGAAGGAAGACCAAAATGTGGTCATTCCATTCCTTCTTAAAAGGGGGAACAAAATACTCACAGAAGGAGTTGCAGAGACTAACTATGGAGCAGAGAATGAAGGAAGGACAAGCCAGCCTGATATAGCTCTCTCCTGAGAGGCTCTGACAGTACCTGACTAATACAGAAGTAGAGGCTCACAGCCATCCATTGAACTGAGTACAGGGTCCCCAATGAAGGAGTGAGAAAAGGGACCAAAGGATCTGAAGGGTTTGCAGCCCCTTAGGACGAACAACAATATGAACTAACTAGTACCCTCAGAGCTCCCAGGGACTCAACCACCAACCAAGGAGTATACATGGTGGGACTCCTGTTCAGGCAGCATGTGTACAGTAGAGGATTGCAATGTTGATCATCAATGGGAGGAGAGGCCCTTGGCCCTGTGAAGTTTCTGTGCCCCAGTGTAGGAGAATGCCAGGGCCAATAAGTGGAGTGGGAAGCAGGGGCAAGGGGGAGGCAACAGGGGTTTGTTAGTGTTGTTTTTTGTTTTTTTTTTTTTTGTTTGTTTGTTTTTGGAGGGGAAATTGGGAAAGGAGAAATCATATGACATGTAAATAAAGAAAATATCTAATAAAAATACATACATTTCATGTTATTCAAAGAGTTTTGTAAAATCTTCACAGCAAGTTCATAAACTGAGTAAAGAAGAAAATTACTTCGGTAGTGTTTTCATGTTCATAGAAGAGTGTGAGATCTTTAGGGTTTTCTGAAAGCCAGTTCAATGTTCCTATTCCTAGGTCAAAGATGGAGAAGCAACTATAGTGAGAGAGTCTTTAGCGATTCTCTCACATACTCCATGTGTTTGTATGACCATGTGTGTGTGTATGTGTGTGTGTGAATGTGTGTGTGTGAGCCAGGGGTACAGCCTCAGGTGCCACTCCTCAGGAAATGTGCGCTTGACATTTATGGGAGTTGGGGGTGTGTGATTGTGACCCCATGCCATTTAGGAAGTCAGAGGAAGTGTTCAGGTGGCCTGCTCTATCACTCTTATTCCCTTGAGACAAGTTCTCTCATTGAACCTGGGGCTAGGCTGGAAGCCAGTATGTGGCTGGAATGTCTGTCTCTACACCCCCAATGCTGAGGTTGCAGGTGTGCATGGCCATTCCTGTCTTTCAACACGGGTGTTTGGGATTTGAAGAAAGTCCTCACTAAGCCACTCCTACAGCTTCCATATTGCATTTTTGAGACAGGGTCTCTAATTAGCCTAGAGCTCATGGGTTCCATCTGCCTCCACCTCCCCAGCACCAGGGTAGATTACAAACACATGCCATCAAGCCCAGCTTTTCTTCCTGGGTTCTGAGAATTAAAGTTGTGTCTTATACTTGCATAGCAAGGACCTTACAGGCTGTGTCCTCTCCCCAACCCCTTGGTGGTCCCTTGAGGCACATTCAAATCCATGGATTTCTGTGCTCAAGAACCTAAGATTAAACAGGAAATAGACACAAAGTCGTAGGAAGCTAAAGACTTGCTCTGCAAATAGAAAGCCTCACTTGACTAGTTTCTCTACAAGTAGACCAAAATTTACAAACATCTGGTCAGCCATCAGGCCACTCTGTCTTAGTTTAATCCTCTTAGGCAAGGGTGCATTAACACTTTTCTTTCCTATCACTCACTGAGGGACATAATCTTGTAATTCATTGTTAATTTGTTGTTATTACTCATTCATGCTTGATGGGCCCATTAAATACGTTAGTTTTGTTTCGTTTGTTTCCAGTCCCCACTCTCTGCTAGGCACAGTGGTTATAACCAGAAAGCTAAGTCTGAAATATCTTCCTTGGTGAGCAGTATTAAGAGGTAACAAAAGTCATGCTCAGGAAAGCATAAGTCACCAAGAGACGATGGTTATGCTAGCAAGGAGCTCGCTCATCTTTGCGTTTTTCTCTTCCTTGCCTATGGAGTGTCTGGAAACTGCTTTTCACCAAACAGCAAATGTCAGTCATCATTTAGCCTGAGTCTTAAATGTCATAAAGATTTACACGGGAGGTTGATTCCCCAGCCCACAGTCCCACTGGGAGGTGGAAACTTCAAGAGATGTGTCTGAGTGAAAGGAAGTTGAAGGGATAATGGTCACCACCCCTTCCTGTCTCTTTTCGTTTTGGTTATCTACCACTCATTCCTTCATTGAGCATCACTCTATCACATCCCTGATGCAGGAGGGCCAAATGCTCAAGGACCCAAAGCACTCAAGCTGTGAGCAGAAACAAGTCTTTATAAATTGCTTGCCACGGCATTTTAAGACAATGACGTAGAGCTGACGCACAATGACGTAAAGCTGACGCACAAAGCCGCCATTTTCCGTCTTCAGAAAAGTTTCAGGAGATATAATCAAAATAACAGAGATTAATAATTAGAGAGTTATGTGAGTGGGGAAAAGGACACTCTAAAAATTTTATAAAACTATAGAAAAGACTACTAAAATCCTGGGTAATCTAAAAATCCATCTGCTGCCTCTGCTAATGGCCCATTGGTGAGGGAGAGGTAGACTTTTCAGTGAAACTTTTCCAGTGCTACACCTGTCTCCTATAGTATCTCCTCAGGGTCTACAGAGACCTCCACCCCAGCACTACAGAGGTAGCTCAGCCCTTTTTGGGTGTGAGTTATCCCATTCTCCATCCTTCTGGTGGCACTGCTGCTGTGCTCCGAGGGTCCTGCCTAGCACCACTGGTTTCATCCCTTCACCAAGTCTTCCAGGGCCCTATGTCCCCCCTAGGGTACTGACTTCCTGTTTTCTCCTCCAATGCTGAGCAAAACACACAGGAAGGCAGAGCACATGCAGAGATTATCTCGGCAGTTCACATTTCTTCCTTGCAACAGGTTCAGTCTCCCAAACCAACACCCATTGGTGCTTTACAAAGTAAGCCATTCTTTGAACTGGGACCTGTGGCTATAAGAAGCTAAGTTCTGTCATGTGATATAGAGGGGAGGGGGTGGGGAGGAAGCATCACAGGGATCAGAGAATCTTTGAGACACAGCCCCTTCAGCGGCAACCCACCTACCTACGGGAATCTGGTGGACGATTAACTTGAGTCTAATTTCCCAATTTCCAGAGAATGACTGTAACTCTTCACCACTCACTGGCCTGTGACCACAGCGTGGGAATGCATTTTGAGCTGTCTTCTGCACTGGCTGTTATGGTTCATCTCACTGCTTTGTCCTGAGGATAACCTAGTCTTGGGAAAACTATATTACAGAAGGATGAATGGCTAAAACTTCCAAGAGAAATCCAATACTTCTTGCAGAAGAACAGGAGATTACGGGGGAGAGCCATAGAGAGTAGAGAGATGAAGGGAATACCCTGATTCTGGAGCATCCCACTCTTACCCTTGAGTTGTGTTGTGTATGGGGCAAACCTAGAGGCCCTGAGAACAGAACTATGACTAACCTCTGCCAGAGTCCAACACTAACTTTCAAATAGTGCACACACGTGACACAAGGACTTTGAAACTAGAAGTCATGTTAGGACCACTGCACACTGCATGCAACACAGAGCTGCACTGATTGGCTGGCCTTTAATCGGAGGATTCAAGGGTCTTGGGAGGGGCCTAGGGGAATGGTCTCCTCCCAGAGCTTAAGGTGGGTAGAAAGGGAAGCAGGGAGGGGCTGGTAGCATCCCAGGCCAAGGTAGTAGCGATTTTAAAAACTACAGGCAACAGGTGAAACCAAGCAAAACCAATGAACCAACATTTTCCAAGGGAGCCAGGATCTCACAAAGCAAAATCTACAATAACAGAAGATAACAGTCCACTGGGTAAGCTTGGTGGCAGACTGGAGATGGCAGAGGAAAGTACCTTGAACTTGATGATACACATCCTGTTTAAGCTAAAGAACAGAAAGAAAATAACACTGAAGAAAAAGAATGGTGTTTGAGAGGTCCCTAGGACAACACTAAGGGTCTATACGTGTGTTACTGGAGCCCCGTGAGAGGAGAAAGAGGCTGAGGTCGAAAGCCTCGTTTTCAAAGCAATAGCATTCAGTCATGGTGGCTCACACACGTCATTATACAGTTGAAAGGCTAGCTGAGGCAGGAGGATAGCCATTATTTTGAGGCTACCTTAGATTACATAGTGAGTTCCAAACCAGCCTGGACTATAGAATCTCAAGAGAGGAAATAAAGGAAGAAAGAGAGAGAGAGAGAGAGAAAGAGAGAGAGAGAGAGAGAGAGAGAGAGAGAGAGAGAGAGAGAGAGAGAGAGAGAGAGGAGAAGAAAGGAAGAAAGAAAGGAAGAAAGAGAGAGAAAGAGAGAAAGAAAGAAGGGGAAAAGGAGAAAGATGCAATCAGTAAATATTTCACAAACTTAGAATGGAAGGCATAAATTTATAGTTCTAAACACACACACACACACACACACACACACACACACACACACACTGAGTCCCTTCAGAAAGAAGAAAAAAATAAAGATGAGTGAGAATAAATAATTGCCAGGGGGAATTAGATAGGAGGGAAGGATAGAGATAGGAGGGAAGGAAGACAGTGTGATGACTGTGATGACCTCTCTCTGAGAGGTGTAAGACACACTGAGACTCTTAGTTGTTAAACATCTCCCTTAAGTCACCGGCACAAGGGGTCAATCAGTACATGGTTCAGTCACAGCGAAAGGTGTTCTCATAGTAACACACCTGCTGAAACCATTATTAATGAACAATACACAAACAAGTCCCTCCCCAGCTGTCACAAACCTCTATTTGTGACTCTGCAAAACTTCTCAAACTTATTTTCAGTTTTGTTTGTCCTACAGGGGATTGTCTAAATTTTATATATGCTCTCCTTTAATGTCAACCATACTTTGCTGTATCAAAAATAATGGCAAGGAGGAAGGAGAAATGGCTTAGTGGTTCAGAGCCCTGGATGCTCTTCAGGAGGACTCAGGTTCGAGTCCCAGCTCCCACATAGCAGCTCACAAACATTTGTAACTACAATCCCAGGGTATCTGCCTGATGCTGTCTTTTGACCACTTTGGACACTGCATGCATATGGAGCACAGATACATGCAGGCAAAATACCCACGCACACAAAATGAAATAATAAAAAAAGCTATGTAAGCTTAAATGTTTACTAAATGGTCAAATTACTTTTAAAAACCTCTTCTGACATCATTGTTGCTATTATGACATTATTATCCCTAATATATGACAATACTGTTGCTTTTATATGGCATCATTGTCCCCAGTATGTGACATCATTGTTGCTATTATGATTCCTACAATCCAACTTCTCAAAAAACAACAACAACAAAAAAACAAACCCACAAACACTACAAATTTTGGCACATGATTACTCAATATAATTCAAGAGTATTTTTTGGAAATCCACCTCTTTTGATCAGTTTATTATCTAATTATTTCATGACTGTGTATAAGTACACCTATTAATAAAAGTGAGAAAGTCAGAGCAGCAATTTTGTTTGTTTTTCCATTAATGTAATACTTAAAGAGATGGGAACAGATGAGAAATGCTGTTATGGAAATGTCACTCAAAACCTCTCCCAGGAGACATGAGAAGCATGGCAGGGTGGTAAAACATTAAAAGTATTTGAATCATCAGTGTCAGGATAAATAGGGACGTATAAGTCTGGTGAGTATTGTAACTATTCTTCCTTCTGGGTTACTTCGGTGCTCCTTCCTTCCTTCCTTCCTTCCTTCTTTCCTTCCTTTCTCCCTTTCTTTCTTTCTTCCTTCCTTTCTTTCTTTGGTTTTTCAAGACAGGGTTTCTCTGTATAGCTCTGGTTATCCTGGAACTCACTCTGTAGACTAGGCTGGCCTCGAACTCTTTTACATTAGGTTATTTTATATAGATGCAGATGCAGAAGTTAACTTGCAAAAGAAAAGACAGTAGAACAATTGCAACAATGTAACTATTGATTATAGATAGGCAAAAACAAATACAGGGCCAGCATTTTTCCCCTGGGAAGTTCCAGTGGCCTCTCCCCTGCCTATGGAAGATGGGAGTTTTACATTATGAGATAAATTCATTTCATGTATTATAAATCACATCTTTTAAACTGCATGGAAGATCTTTCTGGTCATTTAATAAGCTTAGAAGTGTTCAGGATTATTTGTGTGATAGTCGCTGTTCTATTCTTCTCAAACCCTTTGACATCACTGTACAATTGGCTAGGTTGAAGACTTACATCTATCTTACTTAACTTTTTTCTTTTTACATCAGTTGGTTAGGTGTGCAAGCCACAGCATATTTGTGAGACACAGAGGACAACTTGAGGTTCTCCCTCACCATGTGGATTCCAAACATGGGACTGAAGTCCTCAGGCTTGGTGGTAAACACCTTTATTCACAAGTGAGCCACCATGTCTACATTGTTTTTGAAGAAAGACTTAGAGCACCCATGATGTA
>NW_022196913.1:51229328-51241828 GCF_008632895.1 Mastomys coucha | reverse complement strand
TGTACCCCTTTCTGTGTGCACACATATGTGCACACATAGGTCAGAGGTCAATGTCAGATGTCTTCCTCAGTCACTCTCTGCCTTTTTATTTTTTGAGACAGGGTCTCTCACTGTATCTGCTTCCCCACTGCTGGAGTTCCATGCACAAGCCACTGCACCAAGTTTTTATGTGGGTGCTGAGGCTCAAACTCAGGTTTTCATGACTGAGCACTGAGCTAGCTCAGACTTCCTTCTTAATAATATCCCGTGCATGGATGGATCAGACTTCTTCCTCACAGTGTTCCATCTCTTAGGTGTTAGCATTGTTAGTGAGCCTCGGTGTGTATAGTTTTTATGGTTCCTTTTCAAATTTCATTTTTGGATGCGGGACTGAGATTTGAACCAAAGGCCTTGAGCATGATGCCCAAATGCTCTTCCGATGAGCTAGATCACCAGCCCCGTGTACAGGCATCTGTTGCCATGGCTGTTTTTGCATTTCTTGTGAACGGAGACTTACAGTGGAATTTCAAGGTAATATGGCAAGTCAGTGTTTAACTGAAGGATTTTTCAAATTAAACACATGATTTTATATTCCCATGAGCAGCGTTTGAGGGCTTCAATTCTTCCACATGTTCACCAGCACTTGGGATGATCTGATCTTTTTAAATTACAGTTGCATTGGTCAGTCTGGCATGAGACCTCACTGTGGCTATGTTTTGCAGTTACCTGTTGGATAAAGATGTTGGGCTTTTTTTTTTTTTTAACAGCTTTAATGGTCATTCATTCATGTCTTCCTCAGCACACTTTGATATTAGACCATCTCTTTATTAACAAATTAGAAAGGCTGTCTACATACTGTGTATCTGAATATCTTATCACATATATGATCACACACATACACACACACACACAGCCTTGTTCTCAAGCCTATGTCTACACTTGATAGTAAGTTCACAGTTGCTCCCTTAAATCTGATGCTTGTAAGTTATCTAGGCTTAGCAACATTGATGAATCAAGACTAATATATTAGGAGATATTCAAAACAAGATAAAACACCATTGAATCTGAAGTAACTTAATGTTGTTCTTGTGAGTATTTAGTTTCTGAGCATAATTCAAGCAGTTGGAAAATTTAGCCATCTGAGACTCTGGCCCAAGGTGGGAAGATGCTCTCTACTTTCAGGAGGAAAAAAATATCAAACAAACAAACCCCCAAACTATTTCTCTTCTGTTTCCATGAACCCTCATCCTATAAACCAAGTGCGTGCATGCATGTATGCCTGTGTTTGTGTGTGTATGTATGAGTATGCATTTGTGGAGTGTGTGTGTCTGTGGTGTGAGTGGATATACTTGCATACATGTGAGTGCAAGTTTGTGTGTGTGTGTGTGTGTGTGTGTGTGTGATAGAGGAGAAAAATTACTACTGATGAAAATCAACTAAACTTCAAGTTTCATATCTGTTAACACAATGAATCTCGCTGGTAGGTTCCTCTCCATATTCTCCTCGGCTACATTCAATTCACACAGCCAGCTGAGTAGTTACTAAACCAAACGTAAGGGCTACAAAGCCCTTATTTAAATCTAGCTCCTTCGCCAGGAAGTTAGGGATCCCCACATTCTGTCATACTGACCAGCTAAACAACATCTTATGGAAAAATCCTACTTCCGGCTTGTAAAACTGGTTGGTCACTGACATTTCTCACAGTCAGCTTCTTTTTTTTTTCTCTTCATCCTTGAGTCTCACTTGATCCTAACTTTATTAAGGATTTACAGATTTGAGGATTCATGGAGAAATAAGTCTTATTTTTTGAAAGAAAAAAAAAAAGGTTCAGTCTTGTCAAGATTCCGTGCTCTGGCAGCAAGTGATGGACTGAATTATTTCCACCAGCCTTCTGTATCTGCTTTCAGTCCCTAACCACCCACGCAGGGCTGTCTGAACTGCCCCAAACCCCTCCCTGCCCTCAGCAGGCTTTTATTCAAACTAAACCTCAGCAAATCAAAATCACTCCAAAGATGAGACACCACTGTTAGCCTCCACAAAGTGGTCCCAGCTACATCAGCGAGACGTTAAGTGTGACGGTGCCTACCGGTGATCCAGCACTTGGAAAGAAGGAAGCAGGAGGATTCTGAGTTTGAAGCCAGCCTAGGCTAATGGCAAGTTCCTGGTCAGCCTGGGCACAGAGTAAGGCTGCCTCGCGGAAGCGAACGAGCAAACCTGTAATCTCGGCTCTGAAGCACAATGATTGTTAACAGTTTCAGGTCAACCTGGAGTTCCATGGTGAAGCTCTGTCTACCAACAAACCAAGCAGCCAAAGGAGCAGGCAGTGCACTCTCTGCAAGCAATTCTGATAAACTAAATTGTCCCCCCCACCCCCCACCCCCCGGTTTGTTCCTGCCTTCTCTTGACTACGCAGGCAAAGACCCAAGTCTTGGCTGCACAAAGTTCACCTCCAGTTGGTAAATTTTTTAGACCTAATTCTAAATACTGGTCCTAAAAGCACAAACTCACTTAAAGAACGCCTGGATTCCGACATGACTTAATACACAGCCTCTTTGTGGTGTTGATGAGAATAGTCTCCTGTGCGTGGCGGACCATCAGCCTAAAGATGACGACAAGATTGCTGATGTCACAAATAAGCTCCTATGGGGCAGTCAGAGAGGCGCCGCGGGGTACCATTTTCAGAGCGGTCCCTTCAAAGCATCAGTTGCGTTTGCATTTTTTAGAAGTGACTCATGCCCTCAAGTCAGATTTTGCAGAGAAGCCAGGTCCCTTCCTTTCTTTCCAGCACCTTCGGTTTGAGGTAGCATTGGCAAGATCCATTTCAATGACACCCACCCGGGAACCCTTAGATAGCTCAGAGCAGAGCAGTGGAGACCCCTCGAAGTTAGACCGGCCTACGGTGTGGTGGCTGTCGGCCACGGGTGGCCTTCCAGCCCAAAACTCGCGATCGTCAGCGCCAGGCGAGCAGCTGGAGCGCTGGGCTGCGCTGACCCAGATGAGGACTGACCCGGCGCCGGGATCCCCGCATCCCAGCTCCTCACATCCCCGCTCCTCACTTCCCTGTCCTAGCATCTTGGTGGCCTCAGATCCCTGAGTCCGCTTCGCCTTTCTTCCCCGCGTCCTGGCCATCTCCCACCCTACCCGAGGCGCGCAACTTGCGAGCGCCGGCCTCGGGGTACCGGGTGCCCAGGCAAGCCCCCCCTTCTCCCCATCTCCCCGAACTCCAGCCTGACCTGCTGTAGAGCCTAGGTCCAGGCTTCGGTGATGCAAAGCGGGCTCCGGCCACTTGCGCCCTCCTCCCGCAGGCCCTGCGCCTCCCCCCTGCACTGGAACGCTAGTCGGTCACGCTGCTCGCGGGGAGAGTCGCCCGCGGCTTCCGGCAGCTCCAAATAGAGACGCGCGCGGGAGGGGCCGGGAGCACCCAGTCGAGGGCGGGGGTGGCAAGGAAGGGAGCAGAGAGGAGGCACAGATGGGCCGTGGGAGAAGAGAGATAGGAGGGCAGAGGCGATCGCTGGTGCAAGCAGGAAATGCCTTCGCCTCCTCCTGCAGGTTTGCAAAGAGCTCTGAAAAGGTCTGGCGGCCCCTGGAGGGGGTTGGGGGTGGGTAGGGATGCACAGTGACCCGCACAAAGAGGGGTAATGGAGCACCTCGAATGTCCTCCAACTCAAAGAAAAGGATAAAGGGGTGCAGATGCATCTATCTCTTCAGACAGATTGTAGATCTGGGGCAAGTAACTCATATACAGAAACTTTAAAAAGTCATCTGATTATTTAGAAACGAATAGAACTCTGGCCAGCCTACTTCAGCAACTGCTTACTTGTAGACACTGTCCCTTATTCTATATATGTATGGTCTATGCTTACAAAACTGGGAGCGTTTCTCTCCAGTTAGCATAATTAGAGAGGATCGATTTTTTTATTTTCATCGGAGTCTGGAATACTGGACACGAAGCTCTTCACTGAGTGAATGCCAAGGGGAAAAACTGCAGACAGGAGGGAGGAGAAGAGAGAGACGTAATAGCTTATGTTCTTATGTTTAAATTTTGAGAAATTGTACAAAGCTCTAGCCTCCCTGGGACTTGCTGTAGACCGGGTTGTTCTTGAACTCACAGACATCCTCCTGCCTCTGCCTCCAGAGTGCTGGGATTAACGGCATACACCACCATGCCTGGCCCTACAGATATTCTAAAAGCAAACTCTCAGAATAGTGTGGTAAAGGGGATTCTGTTTCCTGTTGTCTCAGGGTTTTATTGCTGTGAACAGACACCATGACCACAGCAACTCATAAAAAATATTTAATTGGGGCTGGGTATCAGTTTAGAGGTTTAGTCCATTATCATCATGGCACGAAGCCTGTGGCATGCAGATAGACATGGTGCTGGAGAAGCAGCTGAGAGTTCTACATCTTGATCTCCAGGCAGCAGAAAGAGACTGTGTACCACACTAGGCATAGCTTGAGCATATGACACCTCAAAGTCCACCTCCACAGTGACTCACTTCCCTCGGCAAGGCCACACCTATTCCAAGAGAGCCACATCTCCTAATAGTGTCACTCCCGATGGGCCTATGGGAGCTCATTACATTCAAACTACTACGTCTGTAAATGTTAAAATCACATTTAACTCAGCTTTATGTGTTATCAAAAGCCCACAACCATGAAGCCATCCCTAGCAGGCATCTCTTCACTCTCTTTAGTCTGGAGTAAAGGGAAACCTATTTATTATTCATGCTGACACACATGCTTTGAATGAACAGGTATACTGGCCTTTTGAGACAAGAATACAGGCCAGGCTGGCATAAAACTCTCAGGCCCTAAACTTACAGTAATTCTGCTTCCACCTCCTAAGTGCTGAGATTACAGGTATGCATCACACCTGTGATGCACCAACAGCCACAGTTAGCCACAGAAAGCTTCTTTTTACTTAATCCAGTTGTCCTTCTGGGTCTGGGGAACCAGTACAGGGCCTGCTACAGATATTAAGATCTGAAGATATGTAAGACGGCTCTATAAAATGGCACAGTGTTCTCACACTTCTGCAACCTTCTTGCACTCTGATCTTGTCCAGATGGCTTACAGTACCCAATACAATATAAATGCCATGTTAATAGGGCATTGCAATGTATTGTTTGTGTGTGGTGGTCAAAGACAAGAATGACTGAAGCACGTTCAGCGTGTTCAACCCTACCCTAATGTCTGTTCTTTACACAGGGCAAAAGTTTTGAATGAACTCTTTCTGTGAATCTCAACATAATGGATGACTCCAGCATCTTGGAACGCAGCCTGGAGGAGGGAAGATGTCTCAGTTGGTAAAGTGCCATCCTTGTGAGCTTGAGGACCCCATGCTCTTCAGACCCCATATACAATGTGGGGTGTGGTTGGACACACTTCTAGTCCCAGGGCTGTTAAGGCAGAGACATGCAGGTCCCTGGTGTCTGCTGGCCAACTAGTCTAGCCTACTTGTACAGTGTCAGGCCAGTGAGAGATGCCTTGCCTAAGGGTCACTATCTCCTGAGGAACAAAGCCCATGGGTGTCCTCTGCCTCCATCACACACACACACACACACACACACACACACACACACAAATCTTGGCTTCTGTAGTTTCTAGGGTACCCTGAGATCTTGTCTTAGTCTTTCATGTGCTGTAACAGAGCTCCTGAAACTGGGTGATTTGACAACATGTCCATCTGATAGTTTATAAACAATAGAAATGCACTTCTCGTTGCTGGAGGTAGGGAAGTGTAAGACCCAGCAGACAAGTATTTCGCTTCCAAGCTGGCACCCTTGCTCACATGGTAGAGGGCAGAAAGGTAAGGCAGAAAGGGGATAGATAAATGGCGTGCCTGCTCATGGTTAAGGAGCAAAAAGGATGAGTGTTCCTCACAGCCTGTTTTGTTTTGTTTTGTTTTGTTTTTTAAATAAAAATGTTGCTACAGTTATCTATTTTGTGTGTATATACTTCTATGCATGTGTCATAGCACACATTTGTCAGAAGACAATTTGTGGGAGTTTTGTTTTTTTTTTTTTCTATCACACCGAGCTTAGGGATGGAGCTCAGGGTTACAGATTTGACAGCAAGCACCTTTGTCTATTGAGCTACACGCCTCCCACCAATCTCTTTATAAGAGCACTGATCCCAGCTCAGAGGACCAGGGCACTCAGGATTCACCCTCTTCATCATCTCTCACTCTTTAATAGTCTGGCATCTGGTATTTTGGAAGGCACATGCATTTGACTCTGGCAGGTTCTGAAGCACCACATGTGTATGACTGATTTGTAAGTTGCTAACCACTGTTAAATTTGCTTGGTGAGAAAGTCTCTCCTCCTAGGTGTTAAATGGAGAATGAGTGAGCCTTTTTAAATGATCTCAGCTAAGGAGCAGTCATGGTGGCTCATGGAGACGGAGAGGGACTCTGAATTCCAGAGTGTTCCTTCAAATGAATCTATTCTAGGTGACCAGATCACTCTGTGATTCCTGTTCCACCCTCATGGCTACTAAGACCACTGGCCCTGAGTGTTTGGTCACAATCTCTTTTGCTTCACTGGCAGGGTCTCTCCTTGGCAAATAAAAACATACAACGAACACTATGTTCTTCCCCATGGCTTTTCCTGTTCCCCAAGGAGGCCAAGAAGATGATGTCTTCTCTCCAGTAACATGCCTTTTCTAGAGCCCAAAGACCGAAAGAGCATGTTGCCAGTGTACTGCAGGCCTTCATAGTTTTATTTTAACAAATTCCCAGTGGAAAACTACCAGTAGGCATTTATACCAGCAGATGCCTTGAGAACATTTGTTCTACAAATAGTTGATATTATACTGTATTCTTGACATCTCAGATACCCAGAATGCAACACTGTAAGCAAGATGAATACCAATGCCATTGGCCTTCCATCTCTACAGCTTCCACATCCCAGAATCCAACCAACCTCAGATTTACAATATCTGACAATAAAAAGTGTGTAGGGAACATGCACGATTTTTATTCTTGCCATTAACCTTTAATGAATCCAATATGACTATTTCTATGATTTTCCATTGGTTAGGTACTAGAAGCAATCAAAGCATAATAGAAGACAATCTAAGTTATATGTAAATACGGCACTGTTTTATAGTAAGGAATTGAACATCAAGGGTTAGGGTGTGTGGAAGGGCCCCGGGATACGATGATAGAACTGTAATTGGTAAGATGTATTAAGCCATTAATGCATGCTTAGATGATCTCCTAAGTATTTTATAGTCATCAACTCAACAGCCTCGTGACTTGGGTACTGTTATTATCCTTGATTTGTAAGTGAAGAACTCATCACAGAAAGGTTTAGTTCTTTGCTCAAGATCATAAAACATTATTGCCCAAGATTTGGACCTAGGAGCCTGGCTGAAATTTCTTCTAATCATTCCGTTTTACAGAAATAAGAAAGAATGAAAGCCAGAGTTTATCATATCATGTCTCAAATGGTCACTACAAAATTAGATACCTCAACAGCTATGAATAGTTTTGTGTCTGTGTCATCAAGAGTTAGGGCTTGAGAGCCTTAATCTCAAAAAAAAAAGAGAGAGAGAGAATGAAAGGAATAAAGAAAGAAGAGAAAAAAGAAAGGAAAAGAAAGGAAGAAAGAATAAACTGGAAAATGTCTCTTAGGGAATGAGTTTGTCCTCTGGCCTCCACATACACACCCACACATAGACATTTGAATATACATACATTCACACACACACACACACACACACACACACCTCTCCTACAAACACTTTAAACTTAGAAATAAAACTGCCATATCTCTTTTTTATTGAGTTGATGTAGCATCCATGTGAGGTTGCTTCTAAGATCGTGGATAATACTCAGATCCTTGAGTATATAAAACTGCATCATATTTGCATGTTAATTACCCTTCTTGTATAATTTAGTAATCCTGGATTACTTGAAATACTTAATGCTGGAAGGGAGCAATGCCTGCTCCTATTCAGTACACAAAACTATAGTTTTCATGCAAAAATAAAGTGCTGGTTTGAAGGAGAACGGCTTCCATAGGCTCATAAGTTTGAATACTTGGTCCTCCAGTTGGTGAAACTGGGAAAGTTTAGAGGTGTGGCCTGTTGTAGAAAGTGTGTTAGTGTGGGTGGGCTTTGAGATTTCAAAAGCCCATCTCTCTCTCTCTCTCTCTCTCTCTCTCTCTCTCTCTCTCTCTCTCTCTGTGTGTGTGTCTCTCTCTCTCACCCTCCCTCCCTATTCTCCCTCTCCCTCTCCTCTCCCTCTCCTCTCTCTCTCACCTTCCCTCCCTCCTCCTCCCTCTCTCTCCCTCCCTCTCCCTCCCTCTCTCTCTCTCCCTCTCTCTCTCTCTCTTTCTCTCTCTCTCTCTCTTCCTGCTTCTTGTGATCAGGATGTAAGCTATTAGTTACTGCTCCATTGCCATATCTGCCTGCCGGACACCATGCTTCCAGCCATGGTGGTTATAGACTAACCCTTTGAAACTATAAGCAAGCGCTCAGTTAAGTGCTTTCCTTTATTAGTTGCCTTGATCATGGTGTCTTTTCATAGCAATTGAACAATAAGTAGGACAGAAGTAGAACACAAGTATGGAGATGCAGAGGGGTCAACTCTAAACATGAGGGCCAGCATCACAGAGAAAAAGGTAGTGAAGGGAGGAGAGTCCTTTGGAGTTCATGAGTACAAAAAGGAGGTATTGAGTGAGGAGGTGCGAAGTCTCAATTTACTGGTACAAAACCCGGTTCCCTCAGCAGAAGTTAACAGCTCTGATGGTGGAGAATTCTTCTCAAGGAGGGAAACTGGGTAGCTCAACTTTTCATCCCGATCCTATTCCTGCCTGATGAAGGAGGAGTCTTGGGAATCTATGATGAAGGAAGTGTGTGTGTGTGTGTGTGTGTGTGTGTGAGAGAGAGAGAGAGAGAGAGAGAGAGAGAGAGAGAGAGAGAGAGAGAGAGAGAGAGAGAGAGAGAGAGAGAGGTTCTTTTAAAGATGTCCAGGTTGTCCTTAACCTCTTGACCTTAAGTAACCCCCACCACCACCACTTCTGTCTCCCAGCTAGTGGCTGTGGTCCACAGTGTGAGATTGGGTGTAGGCTGAGACCTCACTCAACAGAGCAGCTATGGTGTACAGCAGAGCTGGCTGAAGTCATGTTGTTTGTACTTCACATCTAACACCCGGTGTCCTTCACCACCTTCTGCATACATACTCTCCTTGGCTCCAGATCACTCAATGACAAGAATGTCACATGAAATGCTTGGGTGCCACAGGACGCCATCCTTCCTTTCCAGTGTGATGATTCTGTGTCATCACATTGATGGTTCTATCCACCCACAAATGGTTGGAGTCGTGGCAGGTGAAGGTGCTGAAGAGGGATGAATGGACTAGAAACAGAAGGCATTGGGGGTGGACTTCCTCAGGCTCCACGGATGCTACAAGAGATACTTTCCATTTATCTTGTGAGCAGGCATCCTGAACTTGGGACCTCTGGGCTAGGTCTCAGAGAATACCTTTTAGCAGTCATTATAAATGTAGGGAGTAAAATGTGGCATGTCAGGTCATGCATAGTGTGCGATGAATGGCCAGTCATATTAGAATGACTGGTGTATGTGTCAGCATAGGCATTGACCATTTTTTAATGTTGGAAACATTCAAAATTCTTTTTATTAGCTATTTTGGAGTATTCAAGTAATGGCTGCCCATACTTACTGTACTGTGCCTCTATGCTGTGGATGGTTAGAAAATATCCTGCTTATTCCAGTGCACTTATCTGTCTAGCCATTCTCTTTCTGCTCTGTTTCTGTCTGTCTGCCTGTCCACATATCATTTCATCCATTCATCTATGGAATCAGCATACCTAATTTTGAGTCAAGGTCTTGCTATATAGGGCAGGCTAGCCTTAAAACTCCCAACCCTCTTTCCTTGACCTCCTGTGTGCTGAGATTTAAGCCCCCAAACCTAGCTTGTGAAGTGGTTTTAACAGACTGTGAACTCCTCACACTCCATGCTATAGATTTATATATCTTTCATATACATACGACAGCCCTTCTTTACAAACTTTTAGATGCTTTTAGGATTCCAGGGACTCATTACAGCCACACCTAAACAATTTTAGTTCATGGCTATCTCTTCTTTCTTTGGATGCCTTTGAAATGTACAGTCTATTCATTCAATTAAAAAGTAATGACTCAATTTAAAAAAAAATATTTTCCCTTTTGAAGTTCCCATGTTGATATAAAAAAGATGGAATCCATATGTCAGATTCATTTTATGTCATCATTCAGTGGGAAGGAAAGGATGGTGCCAGGCCATGTGATGAGTTATTTCTTCTTCTTGTAGTATGTTCATGAATACTCTCCATCCACCCATTAATCTAGTGCCTGGGTATGAGGGGCACCTGCTCAGGGATACCGGAACAGACATTGCATGGCGCACAATCTTCAGTCAATGTTTTCAGGAGTTGCTTAATGAAACAAATCCAGCTTTAAATTTAGAGCTTAGAGAAACAAACACGCTTTTGGTTTTTGTTTCTTTCTAAAACCACACAAGAAACATATTATTGATTATATACTATAAACCCAATTTCAGAGAAGCAATAGGGTGATTGCTTTTTTGTTGTGGCTTGGATAAGAATGGCTCCTATAGGTTCATAGATTTGAATACTTGGTCACCAGGGAGCGGCACTATTAGGGGGTGTGGCTTTGTGGGAGAAAGTGTATCACTGGGGATGGTCTGCTCAAGCTAGGCCCAGTGTCTTTCTTCCTGCTGCCTGGTGATCCAGATGGTCACGGTATCTCTTCACCTCAATAGAACCCTGACTAAGATACTTTTCAAAAGAGAATTCTTCAGAGCTGGTGTGATGGCTCAGTGAGAAAGAATTCTTGATGCTCAAGCTTGATGGCTTGAGTTTGGTTCCTGGAACTCACAGTCCAAGGATAGAACCAATTCCTACAACTTGTCCTCTGATCTCTATATGTGCATCATGGCAGAATCATGCCCACATTCAAACACACACCATACACATACAGACACATACACTAAAATAGGGAATTCTAAAAATCCACCAAATAAAAATGTATTTTCAAATTGTATTTTATCTAATAGAATGCAAGAGAGCTGTAATTCAATGGAATGTAGATTGAGCGCAGAAAATCCACCATTATGATACTTGGTCTTGTATTCTCAGTGTAAATAAACCTAAGAGAGTGAATGTAACCAAAAGTAGTGGTTAGACATGAGGTTGTTAATCAGAAGGCCAGTTTATTTGTTTTTAATTTGAACATGCTATCTTAAAGATAGTGACAGTATACATTACATCCATCTCCCATCCTAATCAAACATACAAAAAATCCCTTTGTATTTGATATGGTTGGATATGAAATGTCCCCACACATGCTTGTGTGCTTGACCATATGGTCTACAATGGCTGGTGCTCTTTGGAAGAAGTCATGGAGCCAATGGGAGGTGCGTCTTCCTGGGGAATGGATATCTGGGGAGCAGGCCTTGAGGTATGCATCCCAGGGCCACTTTCTGTCCCATCTATGTGTGATGATCTGCAGAGCTGTGAGCAAGCAGTCCTCTAGTCACACAGCCAGGGCTATAGCTGTTGTCATGCTGCCGTATGGTCCCCACCATGATGGGCTGCATATCTTCAAACCATGAGCCAGACTAAATGTCTCCACTGCTCCATTGGTTTTTGTCAGGTATGTGGTCATGCACCATAAGAACATTAATGAATACAGTGTTTTGTTTTGTTTGTTTTTTTTTTATGTCTTTTCTGTGAGTAATTTTATATGTGTTATTTTCATGTACATTAAAAGCAAGATGAGAATGTATAGTTTAAATGGGGGAATTATGCTTCAGTTTTTAAAATTGTGTAGAGCTGGGAAGATGACCTAGTGATTGAGAACATGTGTTGCTCTTTCAGACTACCCTGGTTGAATTTCCAGAACCAATGTGGTGGCTCACAACCGTTTGTTAACTCTAGTTTCAGGGCATCTGACACTCTCCTGGCTGTCACAGACACTGTACACACATGGTGCACATTTATACCCATATGCACAAAGACCCCTCAGAGCTCCCAAGGACTAAGCCACCAACCAAAGAGTACACATGGAGGGACCCATGGCTCCAGCTGCATAGGTAGCAGAGAATGGCTTTATCTGGCACCAGTGGAAGGGGAGGGCCTTGGTCCTGTGAAGGCTCAAGGCCCCAGTGTAGGGGAATGCTAGGGCAGTGAGGTAGGAAGGGGTGGGTGGGTGGAACACCCTCATAGAAGCAGGGGGAGAGGGGATGGGATGGGGGATCTGTGGAGGGGAAGCCAGAAAGGGGGATAGCATTTGAAATGTAAATAAATAAATAACCAATAAAGAAGTGCTTTAAAGATTATGCTTATAAAGTAGAGTCTTCTTGTTGATATCAATTAGCTGTGGCAGAGGTAAATGTTTATACTGCTGCAGCAGCAGCTAGAGATGGGGAAGAAAGACTAAGTTGAAACCCAGAGAAGCATGGCTATGGCTTAGCTAATACAAACACCCCCCCC
>NW_022196913.1:51225571-51229318 GCF_008632895.1 Mastomys coucha | reverse complement strand
TTTTTGGTTTTTTGGTTTTTTGGTTTCTCTGTATAGCCCTGGCTATCCTGGAAATCACTCTGTAGACTAGGCTGGCCTGTCTCTGCCTCCCAAGTGCTGGAATTAAAGGCATGCACCACCACTGAAGTGAAATGACTTTCATAGAATTCACCTATGCATATGTGTAATATGGAAGGCTTGCAGTCAATGCTGGTTAACCGCCCTACTGTGACACACAATGGCCAGAGAACAATTTGGATACTATGTATCGTTTAACAGGTTGTGTCTGCCCAGGCTCCTGACACCACCGTTGGATGTTGTCATCTCTAAAAGTCATGCTTAAGAACTGCACAATGAAGTTATAAAAACATCTGTGAAATAGCCTATAAGGTCCTAAGTTTTAGGATTTGCATTGAACCACAGTGGTAGCATGTGGCCCTGAGAGCTGAGGTTGGACAAGCCTGGTAGAAAAAAATTACAGTTGTTCCTTAACTACTTTAAACAAAAAGGTCATAGGTCAGTGATCAACTGAAACAAATATATTGATGTATCTTTTCTTAAAACATATTCTGCACAGATAGATATACTTATGTATATGTACTGACTTTCATATGCATAATTGTAAAACAACCAACTTTATAGAAGTTCTAAGATGGTCATCTTTAGAATGGAAAATTCCCAGGTTATCCTTCCATCCATCCAGGTATTTTCTGAGTCAGGACACTTGCAGATGTTACAAAGAACACCTCTAGCTATCCCAAGTTTCTTTCTGACTTAGTTCAACAGTCATGAGCCAGGGGGAGTAACTTCATCCTCTGGCCAGACCTCAGACCTGCAAAACACTGTTCTACTTTTTATGGATTTCCCAATTTCTAGAAACAGCTCAATCCCAATTAAGTATTTTGTAATGATCCCTAAAACCAATGAGAAGGCTGATTTGAAACCTGACCTTTTCTAACCCTCCAGGGGCTGGTAATTGGATCCAGCTGTTTCCCACCTACTTCGAGGACCCTTGCTTACTCTGTAGGCTTTTCATCTAGAGAAAAGGAAGAGTTCTAATGCAGCCAGAGGACCCTTGCTTACTCTGTAGGCTTTTCATCTACAGGAAAGGAAGAGTTCTAATGCAGCCACCTTGCTCATTTCTGATCAGAGCAGAAAGCTTTTGTACCTCCCCCTCCCCTCCACATCTCCCATCCAGATTAACTTCATCATCCTTTGTATAAAAGAGAAAATAACTTGCCAGCTGTCTCTGGCTTCAGTAGCTACCACACAAGAACCTGCTCGCACAGGGGGATGGATGTCCCTGAGTTAAGGATAGCTGGTATGGGTGATCTGGGATACAGCACACAGACTTTTGTGGTGGTGTTCAGGCGATCCCTCGGTTTCTCTCTCTATGGTACACCTAAATATGTCCAAAGTGACACTAAAGATTCTGCATGTAGACTGAACTTACAGACACAAAAGGGAGAATGACAGATGCAGGGAGCAGAGAGCAGGGATGAGCGCATGGAGGGAGATATGGGGAAGGAGCAGAGTTATTAGGAGCTGGACATGGAGGCACACACCTGTAATCTCAGCAATGTAGAGTTCTAAGGCAGGAGGATTGCAAGTTCAGAGCCAGCATGGGCCACATAGTAAGACCCTGTCCAAATCAAGCAAATAAAAAGGCTTCAGTTTAGATTGGAAGAGCTAGTTCAGGGGTATACTGAGTAGTGTGGCAATGAGGGAGTGTCTGTATATAACTTGAACATGTACATTCTTGAAAATCACTGAGGGAGTATGTCTGTATATTCTTACCACAGATTATCATAGAGTGTGAGGTGATGGGTATATTAATGAGCTCAGTTTAACCACAGCACAATAGAAAATCTATCTATCTATCTATCTATCTATCTATCTATCTATCTATCTACCTATCTATTGATAATATCTATTATCTATCATCTATCATCTATCTATCACCTATCTAATCTATCTATATCATCTATTCATCAACTATCTAATATATATTCCTATCTATATCTACCATCCATCTTCTATTATCATCTTACACTTTGTTTTCCCATGATCTATTTATAAGTATCATTTTCACACTCCAATTAGAAAAAGGTTTTGTAAATAAACTGTATCTTAATAAAAATGAGAGAGGAAAATAGAAAGGTTTTATTGCTTTGACATCTGCACTCCTGTACTTTTGACACCAGGAGCTGTGTGCTTCCTGGTGTGCCACTGCAGAAGTCCTATGGATGTTTTTGTATGGTAATGGTAGAATGAATGTAGGAGAAGATGCAGTTCCAGTGGGAATCTAGAGCCTTGCTTTGCATTGAATTTCTGCCAGTGCTTATAATATTTTGGGGGAGGGGGAATGGTCAGGGTTTTATGCAGCCCAGCCTGGCCTTGAACTTGCTGTATAGCTGTGGACTTGGACTTCTGATTATTCTGCCTGAAATGCTAAGGTTACAAGTGTGTGGCACGATGCCCAGGTGATACTGTACTTTTTGTATGCTGGGCAGGTGTCAGCTGAGAAACTAGTCCCCATTCTAACTTTTGAGAGATCATAAGAGCAGGAGCCTCAGTAAATCAGGCTAGAAAGGTTAGCTACTGACAGCACAAGAATCGGTTGTGCACCAGGAATGCATCAGGGAAGGTTCCATAGCTTGCACCTAGAATGGCCTTCATGGTGAAGACTTGGTTCTCAAATGGTAATTCTATCAGAAGATAGTGAGACTTTCAGAGGCATGCACCTACTGGGAGGAGGTTGCCCTTGAAGGGGATAGTGAATTTGTGTTTAGGGGACACAGGAGGCCCTATCTCCACCCATCTATCTGTCTGTCCAGCCATCTATCTTTCCACCCATCCATTCATCCTCCATCCACCCATCCACCCACCCATCCAAGTAAATGAATAATTTAGAGGTTATATTTTCATTTCATATTAACAATAAATATACAGAACTGCAATTATTTTGTGGAGCTTAAGTGAATATTTATCTATAGAGTAGGAGATTTTTTTCCCCCAGTGTAGGTTGATTATACTTTATCCAAAATGTTTGGAGACCAGTATTTCAGATTCCTCCCTCTGTTTTGGGAACATGTGCACACATATAATGAGATGTGTGGAGAATACAGTTCAAGTTTCAACACAATGTTTATGTTCTACATACATACATTATAGTCACAGCTCAAAGATTATCTTACAGTTTTAAAAACAGGTTTTAATTAGCTAACTAACTAACTAATTAATTAATTGGTGTATGTGTGCCACAAACATACAAGTACCCGAAAAGGATCCTGAGGTAGAGCTATAGGGGGGTTGCAAGTTGCCTGATTGTGGCTGCCAGAACTGAACTCTGCTCCTCTGGAAGAGTGGCAAGCATTCTTAGCAGCCAAGCCATCTCTCTAGCCTGCCATCAGCTTTTCAATGCGCCTAGATTTTTGACCCATTGTGTGAAATGGGATGTGGAGATTTACACTTGTAGCACTGACTTTCAGAACATCTGGGCTCTTGCTTTCCAGGATTCTAATGGTACAGGGGGAGTGAAATAAAATCACTAGAACCTGTGAGAAATGCCCAGGGAGACAGTGGTAATCAGCAGAGGGCAGCATCTATGGCCCAGAAGGGAATAGCCTGTTCAACTCTAGCTTTTGACCTGATGAGAAAGAATAATCCTGGAGTGAAAACTCAAATACACCCTACAGATGAAAACGTGAGGCTTTTCTTAGTTCTTACAGATCTAGCAATGAAACCTATTCTTTTTTTTTTTTTTTA
>NW_022196913.1:51217594-51224725 GCF_008632895.1 Mastomys coucha | reverse complement strand
TCCGGATAAGATTTCTCAGTCTTTGAGAAGACCTAAACCCAAGCCAGAACTAGCAGTAGGCGAAGTGAAACCTATTCTTTATCAGTAGAAGCCAATATTCAGACAGCCATGGATACTGTTGTCTCATTAAAAACAAACAAACAAACAGCCAGGTGGTAGTGGCACATACCTTTAATTCCAGCACTTGGGAGGCAGAGGCAGAGGCAGGTGGATTTCTGAGTTTGAGGCCAGCCTGGTCTACAAAGTGAGCTCCAGGACAGCCAGGGCTATACAGAGAAACCCTGTCTTGAAAAACAAAACAAAATAAAACAAAATAAAACCCAACAAAACAAACCAAACAAACACAAAAAGAAACAAACCAAGGAGACTTATAAAGTAAGACTAGGTCTCTCTACAGTTCTCAGAAGGGGAATGTAAAGTTGGATAGCAACTGCTGTCCAGTCACACTCCTGTTTGGTAAGCTTCCTAGAAACACGAGTGTGTTTGTGAGCATTTTTATACTATGCACCTTGGTCTAGAAGATTGTTCTGAGGCTGGGGAGTTGGCTCACTGGGTAAAGTGCTTGCCAAATGTGGTGGTTTACATATGCTTGGCCCAGGGAGTGGCACTATTAGGAGATGTGGCCTTGTTGGAGGAAGTGTGTCATTGTGGGGCTAGGCTTTGAGACCTTCTAGCTGCCTGGAAGGCAGCCTTCTCTTCGCTGACTTTGGATCAAGATGTAGAACTGCAGCTCCTTGTCCAGGACCATGTCTGTCTGGATGCTGCCGTGCTTCCTTCCATGATGTGATGGACTGAACCTTTGACACTGTAAGCCAGCCTCAATTAAATGTTGTCCCTTATAAGAGTTGCCTTGGTCATAGTATCTCTTCACAGCAGTGGAAACCCTAACTCAAACGCAGACTAAACATGAGGACTTGAGTTTAGATAGAGGTGTGACACACACCTTCAACCCTAATGGTAAAAGGAGGAAGGGAGACAGGAGGACTCATTGGCCGACTTAGTTCAGCAGAAATGACAAGTTCTAGGTTTAGTGAGAGACCCTATCTCAGAAAATAAGGTGGAGACCAACATAGGATACCTGCAGTAGTCTGCTGACCTCCACAGACACATATGCACATGTATACATCCTCCCCCCTGCAAAAAATGCATCCATGTACATTCATTCATGTATGTACACCTCACAGAAATAAGAACAACAAAAGGTGGCACTTGAAAACCCAGATCTTGGGATATAATAACTCAGATTTTTCATTCACACTCCCATAATGGAGGAAGGATCCCAGCACCCCATGTCGTCTCCATGCAGGTGTTTTGTACGCATTCTGATAGAGAGCTAATAAAGACTGCAGTGGCAAGTAACTGTAATTCTAGAAGCAATCAGTGTCCGAAGGTAGCTGTCATGCAGAATGCTTTGTCACTCCCTTGCTCTCTTCACCCAGTGTGCTAAAAATAGCACCTCAGGCCTTTCACTTATTTTGATTCTATCCCAGATCTCCATTGAGAGATTTTCATCCCCACTCACCCTCCCACACACCCAAAGAGAGAGAAAGCTGGCGGCAAGTGAGAGCAAAGTCGGACACAGATTTGGATTTCCAGGACTCTTCGCAACACAAGCAAGGGCTCTGTGGACTCCCACGGAGTGGCCCCAAAATAGACAATTTTCCACGGTCCACTGGAAAACTGGCATTTACCAGCAAGGGGAGTTTATCTGTTACATAAAGGTACACTCTGGAGACAGTTCTTCAACGAGCTGCCCAAATACAGCGCTAGTGCCTCAAATCCCAGCTTTTCCCCGTTCACTGGAGTAGGGACAGTCAGCCTGTGTTCCGGAACCTGCGTGGTCACTGGTGAGATACTAGTGTTCAGCAGGTGTGTCTGAAGGCTTGTAGCTGGCACAGATCACACACTCTTCCAGTTCTTGGCTTTGGAAGCAAGAAGAAGGCAAATTTCATTTTGTGTGTGAGTGTAATCCAATTTTGCTTAAGCACCTTTAGCCACAAGGCATAGAGTAGAGAAGTCCAAGAGAATGAGGGTTTCTATCTGTCTCATGGCCTTTCTGTTGCATGGTGATAGACACCATGACAGAAAGCATTTAGGGGATGAACGGGTTATATTCACAGGTCATAGTCCATCATTGGGGGAAGTCAAGGCAAGAACTCAATTAGAAACCTGAAAGCGAGAACCACTGAAGAATGCTGCTGGCTGGCTCTTCTCTTCCTTGCTCACTTGTTGCCTCATGCTCAGTTTGTTTTCATACACAGCCCAGTAGCACCTGATGGTGTTGCCCACAGTGGCCCTCCTGCATCAATTAATTATCAAGGTAACCTCCTATTGATATGCCCACAGTAAGCATTTCCTCAGTTGAGGCTTTTCACCTCAGGTGATTCTAAGCTGTGTTGAGTCAACAAAGCTAACGAGGAAATTATCCTAATTGACTAGAAAGGTTCAGGCACTATCACCAGTATCATTCCATGATTTGTCCCTTAGAGCAGAAGTCCTCTGCTTGTCTCAGTGAAGACAAAAGAACAAGGTAGCAATTTGAAAGGGAAAGAAGAACCACGGGACACATTTCTGACAGTGTGTTCTAGACCTGGTTTTATAGGAGTCTACGTGTGAAGAGCTAGGCAACCCTATAAAGGCAGAAGGTAAGTTGGTGCTTACCAGGGTCTGGAAGCGAAGGCAACAGTGAGTGGTCACTCACTGTTATGGTTACTGTGATGGCTCGTCTCCATTGCCAACCTGACTAGGTACAGAACCACCTAGGAAACACACCTCTGGGTGTGTTTGTGAGAGTGTTATCTGAGAAGGTGCTGCAGCTTAGAACTCAGTTCCTCGTGGTTTTAGTACAAGCACTGTCCCACCAAATGAGCCCTCTCCCCAGACTCCCTGCTTTTAGTTTTCTTGATAATTACCTTACTGCTTTCCAGAATGGCTATAATAATTTATGTATAAGGGTTCTTTCTCCCCAGCATGGTTTATTTATTTAATACACATTGTGACCAGAGCAAGGTGGGGTCTCAGGGTAACTCTGGCTGGCGTTGTCCTGAAGATGAAGATATCGAGCCTTTTCCATATATTTATTGGCCCATTTAACTTTTTTTTTGACAAGTTTGTGTTCAGATTATTCGACAGTATTTAGTTGACTTGCTTTCTTCTTTTTCTTTCTTTTCTTTTTTAAAGTTTTGAGCTTTTTCTATATCCTAGACATTAATTCTTTGCCAGATGAGCCACAGAACTCGTTTCTGCTCCATGGGTTGTCTATTTGCTGGCTTGCTTGGCTGTATAATGAAGCCTTTCTAACTGTGAAATACCATTCGGTAGTCCTTGCTTTTGTGTCTCTGGCTACTTGATTCCTATCTAGTAAAGCGTCGCCTGCCAATGACTTGAACTGTTCCTTTTATGGTTTTTCCTAGCAGCCTTTATATCTTGGATCTCACATAAAGGTCTCTGATCCATTTTGGATTGCTTTGTGTACAGGCTGAGAGACAGGGCTAGTTCTATGCTCTATGAGCACTCTGTTTTCCCAGAATTCTGTCTGACCACTTGTCAAAGAGGATGTCTTTTCTCTGATGTATGTTTTGATACCTTAGCAAGAAAATAGCAGGTGTCTATGGCTGCACCCTTTATTCCACACCACTGATCTGCACACTGGCTTCTATGCCCACATCATCCTGTCATAATGACTTTGTTGTTTTGAACACAGGCGTGACAACGTTCCCAGCATTTCTCTTCCACTTAGAAAAACTTTCCCAACTTGAAGGTTTTGTATTTTCATGTGGATTTTAGGTTGGCTTTCTAATCTCTGCTAAGACTGGCATTGGTCTTTTCATGGGGTCTTTTCTTGCGAGTCACCCTTGGTAGTATGTTCATTTTAATCAATTTGTCCTCCAACCCCATGAAGATGAGATGTCTTCCCATTTCTAATGTCCTTCCCAATTTCTTTGGCCAGTGTCTCACACGTTTCACTGTACGGGTCTTCCACGTCCTAGGTTAGCTTTGCTCTAAGTGTATTTTATTGTACAGCTGACAGACACCGTAGCTGCTGTGGTTTGTGTCCCACTATGTTGATGCCTTTGTAGGGTCTAACATTCTCTTGGTGGAGTCTTGGGATTTTCTAGGTATAAAAATTACATCACATGCAAACAGGGATCAATTAACTTCCTCCTCTGTATTCCTCTCATTTATTTATTACTCTTTCCCACCATGCTCTGTTCAACACCCAGCTCTCTGTTGAATAAGCGTGGTCAGAAGCAGCACCCTTGGCTTGTTCTTGATTTTAGAGCAGGTGTCTTTAGCTCCCCCATTACCCTGTTATGCTGTTGTGAGTGAGTCTGTCATATATACTTTTCATTATAATGACATAGGATCTTCCCATACTTAAATAATTCTGGATCATGGGCGATGTTAAGAATTTTATCCAAAGCTTTTTATCTCTTGATCTTGATCTGTTAAGATAGTCATTTTGGTTCTATTACTGCATTAACATTTATTGATTTGCATGCGTTGAACCATTTTCATATCCTTGGATCCTTCCATTTCTTTAATCTTTGGAATGAAACCAACTTGGACATAGAGTAAGATCGATTTCTAATGTGTTGTTGGCTTCAATTTGCATGTATTTTATTGAGGACCTGTGTTTACCAAGGATGTTAGCCTGTAGTTGTCTTTTATTCTTGTACAGTGATGCCAGCTTTATAAAATGGCCTTGGAAGGTTCTCTCACTGCCTATTTTATAGACAAGATTGCAGAGCACCATAAGTGCTCACAGTTTTTCAGATGTCTGTGGCAATCTAGCAATGGATTTCTCCCATCCTGGGCATTTTTCCTCCTCCTCCTCCTCCTCCTCCTCCTCCTCCTCCTCCTCCTCTCCTCCTCTTCTTCTTCCTCCTCTACTTCTTCGTTCCCCTTCCTTTTAAAGGAGGTACTTTATTACTGGCTCAATTTTATTGCTTACTATTGGTGTACTTAGGGCTTATAAATTCCTTTTAGCTCATTGTAGGGCATATACGCCCAGAAATCTGTCTGTCCATTTTCTTTCAGGTTTTCCTGTTAACTAACACATTGTTTTCAAGATATTCCCTAATAATATGGATGCCAGTGGTATCTCTTGTAATATCCTACACTTTCTTCCTTAAGTTTTCTTTTTTAGGGGTTCTTTTTCTCATGGGTAGTTTCAACTTTGTTTATCTTTTCAAAGAGTGAATTCTGCCTCCTTGATGCTTTGAGATGATCACATGCCCCATTCTAGCCTATCAGGGAGTTGCATAACCAATGCTGCTTTTCAATTATAACTATGTATAATTATTATATTTATAATATATAAAATATATTTATTTATATACACTAAATATACTGCATATATAGTATAGTAGACAGTGTATATAAATATAAATATATAGCATAAATAACTATAATTGTAACTATCTATAATTTCAGTGTAATAATGTAAGTTTTTGAATTGTAAACTTACAGAAACTAAACGATGAACCAGTACGATATTTACTGTAATAAATACCTTTGAACACTTAATTGGTTTTTTAATGTCTTTTTCCTTGCTTTTACATTTTCCTTATAAGATTACTTAAAATGTTATGGAAGTCTACTGTTCCAATTTTATATGATTTAAAATATTTTAGAGAGGCATAAATGGGAGAAACAATTTGGAGAATGTACACATTAGTTTAAAGAAATTCTTGGGTGGATTTTAAACTCACGGAACAATGTCATTATATAATGCTCTAATAGACTGATTCAGTGTAGTGCTGGATATGTCATTTTCTCATTCTGGGAGACTTTTTAGCTCTTAGTATTTTGAAATTTAACTCTGTCTTGGGAAAGTGATTGCACTGTCTCATGTGTGTCAAGGAATATTCTCAGTAATTTTACAATCTGATTCTGTTGGTGTCTCTTCCTGTGGAGTCCCTTCAGGGCTCAGCAGGTATGTGACTAAGGGTATAAAGTAACTTTAGAATTCTATACTTCTTACATTTATAATAGTAGAGCCTTTGCTTCTGTAAAAGTACATTATGCAATGCTTAGATATGTTTCAGCATAATAGTTGTGAAGGTCCTCCAGGTGGGGACAGACTGAACGGTGTTGAACAATGGAGTGGCCATCTATCTCAGTGCCTATTATTGGAAGTCTGACAGCCCTAGAGTTGTTGAATATGTTGTTTTATTAGTAATGTCAATTTCTGAACCCCACCCCCACCCCCAATCAGAAAATTAGTCCCCTGACAGGGCTTACTTAACAATAAATATTGTTGCCACCACATCCAAATGAAATACTTGAGTTTTATGGTGCATAGAAGAAAACTTCTAACTCCTTTTCTGTCTTCTCTTTTCCAAACCTCTGGTGCACAATCATTTTTATTCATTTCTCCAGTGTCCTTTAGTTGAGGACACACAGCAATAGGGTATTGCACTTATCTAGGTCCCTTGAAGTGCTATGGCTGGCATTCAAGACAACGAGGCTCACAGGATGAATTTTTGTAAAATTCACAGGAGTTAAACCGCTGTCTCCTTCAGTCCTCCTCTGTGTCTTCGTCTGAGAGGCGATATAAGGTGTTTGTATTCAGTTTTCAGATAAAGTCAAAGGAAGTTGACTTAGGGATACATTAGATTTATGTTGGGAAGGATTTAGTTATGGCATTTATGGTACTTTCTGTATAAGTGTATTATTGTTGGGTGTTCTGACATGGGGATAGATCGCAGGAATATTTCTTCTGTCCACTGTGAAAGGATCACCTACCTCATGACACAGGTGAGGAGTTGGGCCATCAGTTGTGCCATGAAGTGGATATGACACAATTTATGTGTCACCAGAAAAACATATATAACAGAGGGAAAATAAAGGGTTAAATAGAAAAAGTCAAATATAGTATGGAAAACTATTTCAAGACTCAAAATTGTAAACTTGTAAATGGAAAACCGAGTCTTGCTGACTTCTGATTAAAAGTAAATTTTTCTTCTAATATCAATATATTCAACAACATAGTAAATAGAACTATAATATTATTCTGGTAGGAACTGTACACAATAATGATATTCACTAAGAATTTCTGTCCTAGCCGGGCGGTGGTGGCGCACGCCTTTAATCCCAGCACTTGGGAGGCAGAGGCAGGCGGATCTC
>NW_022196913.1:51208438-51217507 GCF_008632895.1 Mastomys coucha | reverse complement strand
AAAAAAAAAAAAAAAAAAAGAATTTCTGTCCTGTGGAAGACAAACCAGCAACAATGTCAATGAGAGCAATGTGCCCTGTACAACATCCAAAGATTTGAACTATTTTATCATATTTTTTCACAGTTTGCCTTGACAGTGTTATAAATATTGTGACTACTGGGAAATTTTCTTGTATGGACCAATTATCCAACAACATTTCCATCTTTGCACTCCAATAAATCTTCTTGTTTCGCAGCTCCTTGTCTGGAATTGTTATCGCCTGTCTTCTTTCTTGGTGTTCACTCTTTGGTTGTTTTGCTGGAGATGCCTCAAATTCTCCTCTAAACCCCAGAGGTTTTGTATAAAGTCATGGAGGTGTGAAGATGGCATTTTCTCCCAGAAAAGACAAGCTTTTCATTTTCATGGCAGATATCCCCTTTGTGAGGTGTGAGGTTACCACACTCACAGGAAAGAGCCAGGAAGTAAATAGTTTAGCAAGAGGATGTAAGAGACACATGTGACCAACACATCAAGGCAAGTTTTCATGCATCTTCATGGATGGTTTTGCACAAAACTCAACTGGTCTTCTAGAAAGAGAAGTACTTTGAAACTATACATGTAGTTTATGTTTCTAAAGACAAAACTGTCTATTGCCATCTTACAATAAAGTAGACGATAAAAATATATACAAACAAATTAAGAGGAGTACAACTATTTTAGTTAGTTCATGGACAGATCACTATGCAAAAATAGTTGTATATTCACATAGTTGCAATAAAAATTCCAAAGCTAAAAAGGTAATACTTTAAAATATAAATAATAATTTCCTTAAAAGAACATTTATTATACAAACCAAAATCTTATCATTGAAGGGGGGAAAACATTGAAGAAAAACTGGAGTTTTAAATAAATGGAGAGATACCATAGTCTCAGACAGAAAAGGCCACCATTTCTAGGATGATTCTTGTCCTCAAATGGATCCGTAGACTAACACAACTCCTATCTCATCCTAGGATAGTATTTTACAGAAGTTAATGCACTGTTCCTGAAATGCATATGGAAGTACCAAGTCCCCAGTTCTATGAAGGAAGATGGGGGTTTATTTCAGCCGACTTCACGACTAGTTCTAAAGCATAGTATGGACAATATGGTGTATGTTATTGACTTAGGATAAGCTTATAGATTAGGGCTGTTGACATTTTTACTCTTCAATGTCAGCTTGATGGAATTTAGACTCCCTTAGGTGACACATGCCTTGGTGTGTTTGTGATGACATTTGCAGAGAGGCTTAACTGGGGAAGATCATCCCAGACTTGTGCATCACTCATTGTTTCACAGGCTGGGGTCCCAGACTTTAACCAAAGGGAAAGGAGAACCCTAGTAGAAATCTTTAGGTTTCCTGATCCACTCACATGTAAACAAACGACCTCGTGCTTCTGCCATAGCTCAGGCTACTCCTCCTATAATGCCTTCCTCGCCTTGACAGACTGTCCCCTCAAACCACAAGTTAAGATAAATCCTCCCTCCATAGCTTACTTCTTGATAGATACAGTTATGGGCAAAGTATACACTCAGCTAGTGAATATTTAAAAGGTTGAGGTACTCTGTTGCAATTCCTGACTACCACCACAAGCAAATGTGGCCGAGACAACATATAAACACATAGCTGTGTTTAATTAAACTTTATTTACAAGAAGTGCACTAGGCCGGATTTGGCTGGTAGAGTATAAACGAGCCCTACTATAGATCAAAGAAAGAGAGTTGAAACTCCACAGACCCTCTCATTCATGGTATAACCATCTTCAACAAAAGTGTCAAGGCATGAAAAGGGAACTTTTTCAAATAAGAATAATCAAGCCAATGGATATTTATATGGAAAAAATCATATGAATAGGAAGGAAACCTTTACACTGCAAAGAAAGTGCAAAGAAACCATGGATTACAAAAAAAAAAAAAAAAAAAAAAAAAACAAAAAAACAAACAAAAAAAAAACCAAAAAACCCAGCAAACTCTAAAAACTGTGTGAGTGAATGTTCCCATCTCTATTTTAGTAAGGGATTCTGTGGGACAAGACTCGAGAAACACAAGCAACAGAACTAAAACTCTTTGGTAAGTGGCACTTATTCAAAATTTATGATTTGAACAAAAATTGAGATCTGGAAAATGAAAAGATAAACTGAAAACCAAGAGCAATATTTTGAAATCATTTTTTTTCTAATTACTGACATGTGTATGGAATCTTCAAGGGATGCTTAGTAAAAAAAAATACATTAATTTAAATTGGACAAGACTCAGATATTTCTCTAAAGAAAACATGAATGACTAATAATTATATGTGAAAGGACTCAATATTGGTTAACAAGGAAATGTAAATTAGAGCCTTAAGATGCTAGTGTATACTTTCTAAGAATGATTATGATAACATAAAGATACCAGTGGCAAGGGAGTGGAAAAGATGACATTGATGCCCTGCTGGTGGGATTGTAAAGTGGCCCAGCCCCTTTGGTAAATGGTTTGTTAGTTTCTGTAAAAGTCAGACATAATCCAACCATGTGGTCTTTCTATGTTACTCCTAGATGCCTAGCCAAGAGAAATAAAAGGCAGCTTGTATCAGGACAGATAAATAAATGGTTGTGTCAGTATTCTTTGCAAAAGCTTTAGTCTTTGTGGTATTATTGACAAGCGATACCACAGTATTTGGCTTTAATAGAGAGTACAGTATCTCTTCATGCTCTACAGCATAGACAAACCTCAAAAGTCAGATGAAAGAGTTTATATTGTGTGGTTGCTTTTATGGGGAACGGTTAATTGTGACTGTCAGTTGAGCACATGTCAGACAGCTTGTGAGGATGTACAAGCTTCAGTCTTCTTAAGCGGATGTGCCTATTACTACTGCCATCACTTGTAGATCTCAGCCTCTGACTTCTCCAGCTCCTCAGTGTGAACTCACATCATCCTTCTCCATGGAACTTCCAGGCCCCGGGCCTCAGACTACTGATGCACCATGGGTTCCCTTGTTTGACGCTTCCAGTTTCTTCCAGACTAAGCAGCTACGTGGTTTTCTGTCTGTCCAACCTGCAGACCACCACTGTGGAACTGTGCTGCCTTTGATCATGTGAGCCAATCTATCCTGTTTCCTCTTATAATTTATCCTGGTGGTTCTGTTTCTCTAGAGAGCTCTGGTTGGTGTAGACGGAATATCTCTAAAGGGTATGTTCACAGAAAGAGTGCTAACAAACAGCTGGTCAGGGCCAGGCATGGGAATGGGGTGGGAACAAAAATAAAAGTTGAGAGAAAAGAGCTCACACAGTTTAGTAAATGTACTAAAAGTCAGGGTGTTGTCTATTCAGCAGTAGGTAGATCTTACACACTACACGTCAATGAAGCTATTAATAGTCTGGTTGTTTTCCTATGTGAGAGGGTCGGAGGTACGTGTAGTAGTCAGTAGTCTAATATGTATTTGAGATTCACTCAATTCCTCCCACTTTCCAGTTTCTCCTTCTAACAATGCCAACCCTTATTATCCTCACAGGACTTATTCTGTGATCTAGGCCAGCACAGACCAAGTCATTAATGTCACGTTCAAATCACAGAAAAGTGTGGAAGTAGCAAGAGGCAGGAAAACAAACCTCACTGTAAGCTCTACATTAACCTACAACTTATGTCAAGTACAATAGACTTTTATTATTATTATTATTTTTATTAGGTACTTTCTTTGTTTCCCTTCCAAAAACACCCTATCCCCTCTCTCCTCCCCCTGCACAGATAGAGGCCCTCAGGAGACAGCTATATCAGGCTCCTGTCAGCAAGTACTTGTTGGCATCCACAATAGTGCCTGGGTTTGGTGGCTGTCTATGGAATGGATCCCCAGGTGGGGCAGTCTCTGAATGGCCTTTCTTTCAGTCTCTGCTCCACACTTTGTCTCTGTAACTCCTCCCATAGTTATTTTGTTCTCCCTTCTAAGAAGAATCAAAGTATCCTCACTTTGGGCTTCTGTCTTCTTGAGCCTCATGTGGTCTATGAATTGTATCTTGGGTATTCCCAGCTTCTGGGCTAATACCCACTTATCAGAGAGTGCATACCATGTGTGTTCTTTTGTGATTGGGTTACCTCACTCAGGATGATACTCTCCAGATCCATCCATTTCCCTAAGAATTTCATAAATTCATTGTTTTTAATAGCTGAGTAGTACTCCATTGTGTAGATGTACCACAATTTCTGTATCCATTCCTCTGTTGAGGGACATCTGGGTTGTTTCCAGTTTCTGGCTATTATAAATAAGGCTGCTATGAACATGGTGGAGCATGTGTCTTTATTACATGTTGTAGCATCTTCTGGGTATATGCCCAGGAGTGGTATAGCTGGCTCCTCTGGTAGAACTATGTCTAATTTCTGGAAGAACCACCAAACTGATTTCCAGAGTGGTTGTACCAGCTTGCAATCCAACCAGCAATGAAAGAGTGTTCCTCTTTCTCTACAACCTCTCCAGCATCTGCTGTCACCTGAGTTTTTTATCCTAGCCATTCTGACTGGTGTGTGGTGGAATCTCAGGGTTGTTTTGATTTGCATTTCCCTGATGACTAAGGATGTTGAACATTTCTTTAGGTGTTCTCAGCTATTTGGTATTCCTCAGTTGAGAATTCTTTGTTTAGCTCTGTACCCAGTTTTTTAATAGGGTTATTTGGTTTTCTGGGGTCTAACTTCTTAAGTTCTTTGTATATATTGAATATTAGCCCTCTATCGGATGCAAGGTTTGTAGAGATCTTTTCCCAATTTGTTGGTTGCTGTTTTGTCCTATTGTCATTGTCCTTTGCCTTACAGAAGCTTTGCAATTTTATGAGGTCCCATTTGTCAATTCTTGACCTTAGAGCAGAAGCTATTGGTGTTCTGTTCAGGAAATTTTCCCCTGTGCCCATGTGTTCGAGGCTCTTCCCCATTAGACACTGAAGTGCATTTCCTGTATGCAGCAAAATGCTGGATCCTGTTTACATATCCAGTCTGTTACTCTATGTCTTTTTATTGGGGAATTGAGTCCATTGATGTTAAGAGATATTAAGGAATAGTGATTGTTGCTCCCTGTTATTATTGATGCTACTTTTATGTTTGTGTGGCTATCTTCTTTTGAGTTTGTTGAAAGAAGATTGCTTTCTTGCTTCTTCTAGGGTGTAGTTTCCCTCCTTGTGTTGGCATTTTCCATCTATTATCCTTTGTAGGGCTGGATTTGTGGAAAGATATTGTGTAAATTTGTTTTTGTCATGGAATATCTTGTTTTCTCCATCTATGATAATTGAGAGTTTTGCTGGGTTTAGTAGCCTGGGCTGGCATTTGTGTTCTTGTAGGGTCTGTATGACATCTGCCCAGGATCTTTTGTCTTTCATAGTCTCTGGTGAGAAGTTTGTTCAGTTCCTTCACCTGTTTGGTTGTTTTCCTATAATTCTTTAAGGGACTTTTGTGTTTCCTCTTTAAGTTCTTCTACCTGTTTACCTGTGTTCTCTTAAATTTCTTTAAGGGAGTTATTTATGTCCTTCTTAAATTCCTCTGTCATCATCATGAGATGTGATTTTACATCAGATTCTTGCTTTTCTGGTGTGTTGGGGTAACCAGGGTTCTCTGTGGTGGAAGAACTGGGTTCTGATGATGCCAAGTAGTTTTGGTTTCTGTTAGTAAGATTCTTGTGCTTGCCTTTCACTATCTGGTTTTCTCTGGTGTTATCTGGTCTTGCTGTCTCTGACTTTGGCTTGTCTCTCCTGCAAGCCTGTGTGTCAGTACTCCTGGGAGATCAGTTCTCTCCGGGAGGAATTTGGGTATGGAGAGCTGTGGTACAGGGCCAGCTCTGGGGTGCAGACAGAGACCAGAAGGATCCTGTCCCCAGCTGATCCTTGGTTTGTGTGTTCTGATGGCTCTGGGCCAGGAATTTGAAGAGAATTGGTGGTCTTACCTGTGCTTGCAGGTGTGTAGACGCTCCTGGAAGACCAGCTCTCTCCTGGCAGTATTTGTGTATGTAGCTCTGTCGCACAGGATCAGCTCTGGGTTTGGACAGAGACCCAGGCAGCCCCTTGGTTCCTGTGTCCTGAGGGCTTCGTGTGGGTTTCTCTGAGCGGGAAGGCTCCTGTTCCAGGCTGCTCTTTTGTTCCTTTGTCCTCGGGGTTCTGGGCAGGTTGCTCTGAGCAGCAGTGATGGTCCTACCTGCACTCCTGTCCACACACCTGGGAAGCTTGTTCCTTCCTGGTGCTATTTGGATATGGGGCCCTGTGGCAGGGGATTTGCTATGAATGACATGGGCAGAAGTGTGAAGGAGTGGGAGGAATTCTCTTCACCTCTACTAGGACGAGAGTCTGTGGAAGATCCCATCTACTGCAGACATGCATTCCAACTTCATCTTCAACCAGTGTGCTCTAGGAACCATGCCTTATAAGGCAGTGGGGGGAATGTCTATTGTATATTTTCCCCTATAATCAAAAGGATACTGTTGTTCTTTGTAAGATTAATCAGATGAATGAAATTATTTCTTTAAGAAGTATTATCTTACTTAGCTTTCCAAACTAAAAATCACAAGCAAATGTCTGTGTTTCAGAGTCCCTGAAATGGTCTCTAAATCCTGGCCTCTGACACTCTCCCACCTCATCTAGCATGAGGTTGATTTTCTTCCTCTGCTTAAGCATATCCAGTTGTTGAGAATTCACAGTCTCCCAAACAGTACAAAATTAACCTGCCAGGCAAGATGTGCCCACTGGCACAATACTGCTATGGCAGTTACTGGGGTAACCAACCACTTTCTGACCGGATTGAAGGTCACTCCATGAGGAGATAACACAAGCCTGGTACTGGGAACTCGTGGCTGGACAGATCATGGCGCCTAAAAGGGAACTTACCGCTGCTGTTTTGCTGATAGTGCACACAGAACAACCTATTTGATTACTGGATGAACTTAGTTTCTTTCTCTGTAATTTGTTCCTGTGAAACTGCTCCTACATTTTATCTTGAGGCCTCTTCTCTCAACGGATGTCCCACCTTCCTCCCCTGCAGTTTCCCTGTGATTCAATAACTAAAAAATTTCTTCCTCAAAGACTTGTAAATGACAGTTTTAGATATCCCTTCCACATGTCAGCTGTATGTCTGCAAATGGTTGATGTTGGTTAAAATTACTTTATTCAGTATGGAACACAGTGTGTCAGCACATTGGGTGTGATTCGACTAGGAACCAAGCCTATTGCCATGGAATCTAATCGAGTATCAATGGCAATCAAATTAGATCCTTAGCTCACTCAGGGTGCCAATCAGCTAAAGCCTCTGACTCATCAATGAGATTTCTTATTAAATCATACTGTTTTACACTTATTCTAAGTGATTTTCATTGTTATGGCTTTGGTCCAGTGTTCCCTGTAGCTAAGAATTTTTTTTGAATGCACCATTTTTGTCATCCAAATAATTAGCTATTTTTCATATTATTTGAAAATTTAATACATTGTCTTCTTTAATGAAACATTAAAAAGAGAGAGAGAGAGACCTGAACAGAGCCCTTCAGCACTCCATAAAACATCTGCCTTCCTTTTTCTTTCTTTCTTTCTTTTTTTCTTTCTTTCTTTTTTTTTGTGAATGGGACCTGATTAGGTTGTTTCTAACAATTGCAAACATAACTCATTATCTTTGAAGTCCAGGTCCCTTATAACACTGTGCATGAATGTGTTCTCACTAACCCACACCAAATTCTATGGGTCTGCTTTCTCTTTCTGTTAGAAACAATGGCACATGCAGGAAATGAATAATCACAATGAAAGCACATAAAATACCTCAGTCATACCTGATACCCCTTCACTCCCCTCCCCTCGTCTTACACCTTCACGCAGGGAAGGCAGTACAAAATTGATGTTTATCTTCCTGGATATTGTCAAGTATATGAAATAATCTACCCCGTATTTCTTCCAAATGTATATGGGTAATCCTCCATGATGATTTCCTCACTATGATTGTGATGATCCATCTTCATTTCCAACTGGGGTGGATTTGAAATACCTAGGAATCTATTTCTATAGAGAGATGTAGCTGTGGTGGGATGACAGAGCTGAAGGTGAGTGATACCTTCCTATGCACTGGAATGCCAGACTGAGTAAAAAGGGAGAAAGGAGAAAAGGAGCTGATGGTGAGCGTTCATTTTTCCTGACTTCAGATGCAATGTGATCAGCCGTCTCATGTTCCTGCCACCATGCCTTTCCCTGTCATGATGGTCTGTACTCCTTCTGGTCATGAGCCCAGTGGTCTTTCCTTTCTTTGGTGGCATTGTTAGACATTCAACAATGAGGATAGCAACTGAGCCATTCAAAGCTCACCTGGGTTTGTCCATATTCTCTTTAAAGTACTCAGAATAGTCTTCAGCTTACTAAATCTACTCCAGACCTCTGCTGTGGATAGACACTTACATTACTGTCCTCTGCTGTGGACAGACACTTACATTACTGTTCTCTGCTGTGGATAGACATTTACATTACTGTCCTCTGCTGTGGACAGACACTTACTTACATTACTGTCCTCTGCTGTGGATAGACATTTACATTACTATCCTCTGCTGTGGATAGACATTTACATACTGACCATTGTGGAAAGGTTGAGAAGCATTATTTGTACATCTGCAAGTAAATAAAAACGAGTCAGGCAGTGCAGCTGGAAATAGCCTTGCAGAATTAAGAGGTGCACACTTTTAAAATCCAAGGACATTTTCTTCACACAAGTACGTATGATAATTCTCTAGAGCCCAGCTCTTCAAACAAACAGAACTGGCATCTTCTGTGAACTTGAAAGGGCGGAACAGTCCTAGGCTCCATCCAGACTCATTGAATGAGACTTTGCTGTGCAGCCAGCTTCCCCAGTGACACAATTCTTTTTTTTTTTTTTTAGATATTTTCTTTATTTACATGCGAATTTCTCCATTCGCAGTTTCCCCTCCAAAAAACAAACAAACAAACAAAAACAAAAACAACAAAAACAAACCCCTGTTGCCTCTCCCTTCCCCATGCCTGCCACCCCTCCCTCTCCCACTTTCTGGCCCAGGCATTCCCCTACACTGGGGCTCAGAACCTTCACAGGGCCGAGGTC
>NW_022196913.1:51203355-51207320 GCF_008632895.1 Mastomys coucha | reverse complement strand
TTCTTTAGGTGCTTCTCAGCCATTCGGAGTTCCTCAATTGAGAATTCTTTGTTTAGCTCTGTACCCCTGTATTTAATGTATTCTTAAATTTGATAAACAGCCTTCTCTATAGTTCTTTGCCTGCTCAAACAGGGCATTCCTAATCTTTAAATATTGTGTTGTTCATTTCTCTTTATTTAAAAAGCATTGATACACTGTTACTTTAATACCATCTCCCAGAATATTTTCTAAATCACCCTTGAGTGCAGAGGGTGATAATTTACAGCACTTACCCTTATGAATATGAAAATATTTTTCATTTTACTAATATTTGTTATATCTTTTATTTTCCAAGATTCCTTTGAGGCATCTGAAAGTTATTTTGGAAAGTTTCTATGCTGGTCCTTCTGTTTCTGGGACATATGTTATTTGGGCTGGGAGATATACATTTATAGAATGGACTTATAAGTAATACTGCAGACCAGTGGTTTTTCAACCTGTGGGTCATGAGCTCTTAGGGGAAGGGGGAGTCGAGTGACCCTTTCACAGGGGTCTCAAGACCATTGGGAAACACAGACATGTCAATCACAGTTCACAACAGTACCAAAATTACAGTTATGAAGTTGCAGTGAAAATAATTTTGTGGTTGGCGGCTACCACCACATTAGGAACTGTACTAAAGGGCTGTAGCATTAGGAAGGTTGAGAACCACTTCTGTAGACCAAAAGGATATTTGAGATGTCCATATTTTACATTTGTACACAGCTGCTAGCAAGGAGAATCTAATAGATCCCACACTTTAATTTTGTTGGTTGGTTCTTCCATTGAGGCTGCCCCTTCTGTCTTGTCCCTTGCTCCATTTATCAAAGCAAAGAGCCTTCTTGTTCTGGCTGGAAGGAGGGAGGGAACTCAGAGTTGTGATTGTTCCCTACCTATGCCTAGCTGACCCTGATACGCCATTTTTTGAGACAATCTTTGATTTTTGTGCCACTTATGAATGTTTATCCATCACCTGCTGCACCTCAGCGATTATGCTTTCCATAGGTCAGTTTGTTTAGCCATCAGAGCATCTCTCTCGCAGGCATACATGGCCATTTTCCAGAATGGAAGTTTGAGAATCAAAGAAACAGAGGTAAATGGTGAAAAATGCCTCAACTCTCTTTTTTTGTTATCGAATTTGAAATTATGAGGGAAATTTACCTGAGAGATTGAAAAGTTGAGTAAGGCCCCAGGGAATAACCACATTCATTTCCATATGCCATTCCTGCAGACAACTTACGGTCCTTTTACGAGCACAAAAGAAAGTAATGGCTTGAGTAGTTTTATAAATTATTTGAATTGGAATGTTTAATAGCACTTAGATACATTGTTAAAGATAATGTAATAAAAAAAGGTGTATTGGCTGGTTTTGTGTGTTACAAGCTGGATTTATCACAGAGAAAGGGGCCTCCCTTGAGGGAATGCCTTCATGAGATCCAGCTGTGAGGCATTTTCTCAATTAGTGAACAAAGGTGGGAGGGTCCATTGCGGCGCCATCCCTGGGCTGGTAGTCCTGGCTTCTGTAAGAGAGCAAGCTGAGCAAGCCAGGGGAAGCAATGCAGTAAGCAGTACTCCTCCATGGCCTCAATTCCTGCCTCCAAGTTCCCGCCCTGTGTGAGTTCCTGACCTGATTTCCTTTGGTGATGAACAGCAATGTGGAAGTATAAGTTGAATGAATCCTTTCCTCCCCAACTCGCTTCTGTGCAGGAATACAAACCCTGACTAAGACAAAGGGTAAAATCTTGGTTTTCATACACGTACAAAAGAACTAAGAAATTGAGATAATCCAAGTAATGATTCCAGGTAACTGTTAGGGAATTTAAATTGAGGAAGCATGTGTAGGCCATGATAGAAATTCATAAGAAGATACAAAACTGGCTATTTCTCAAGAATGAAGAGAGAAGTTAAATGTCACTCCAGCAGACAGAATCTATCTGCAGATCTATTGCTAAATTTGTCATAGAATCTGTTAGTCTATAACCTAGAGAATTGTAGAAGAATCTAAAGGCAATGGAAGGTGTCCCTCAAACCACATACCAAGTGGCCTTTGGTCTGGTTCAGTGTCTTCTACAGTGGTTTTCCGTGTAGATGATCTAAAGCCAAGATGAAGACACACACTCCTCTGGAATCATTCCTTGGATTGTCTCCATTTCCTAGTTCCTTTGTCTAATGCAGAGGTCACCTTATGAGATTAAATTTCATTCATTCTGCATAGAACAAAAGACATACATGTCTCTCTTGGGTGACAGGAGCATAGGTGCACAATGGCCACTGAGCTTAAATCTGTTTTGGAAGGTGTGTCTTCTGTGGGAGGTTTGATGGCGTATAACGGATGGGAGTGTAACTAACATCCATGAGTGGGTATCATAAGATAGAAGCAGGGGTCCTGGTTAGGTTGTTTTGTTTTGTTTTTTGTTTTGTTTTCTTTCTTTCTTTTTCTTTTTTTTGGAACTCACTCTGTAGACCAGGCTGGCCTTGAACTCAGAAATCCGCCTGCCTCTGCCTCCCAAGTGCCTGGGACTAAGGGTGTGCGCCCACCGAGAGTATCTAGAAGACACATGGCTAGGCATGGCTAGGAAGGCATTTCCACAGAGATTTAATGGACAAGGGTGGTCCTATCCTACTTGTGGGTAGCACCATGCCCTAGGCTTAACTTCCAGACTGAAGGAAAAAGAAAAAAAAAACCAATGGGTACCAACATTTCTCTCTCTCTCTCTCTCCCTCTCCCTCTCCCTCTCCCCTTCCCTCTTGCCCCCCCCCCCTCTCTTGGCTTCCTGACTGAGGATGCAATGTAACCTTCAGCCTCATACTCCTACCTTCAGGCTTCCAGAAGTGATGTTTTTTTCTCTGGTCAACAAATTAGTTTGTATCTTTCCTCAGAAGTCATCGATTCTTTTCTTTTCCTCTTTTGATTGATCAAAACAGTGTGTATACCTGGCCTTGAACTTTCTTCATTCATTCCTGTTTTATGTTGTTGTTGTTGTTTGTTTTTTCCTTTTCATCATGAGGTTCCAAAGTCATCTCTACCACCATCTACCATCATCAGCTAACAACAATGAAGGAACTGGTCAAGGGAGCTTTCACACTCAGACCAAAGCCGTTACCTCCAGGTGAGTCACACCCTCCAATTTTCAGATGTTTATATCATTGCTAACAAACTAGCCAGGGCTTTAACTGCCTTGAAGGTCAGGGTTCAGATTAGAGCAGAGAACTCCTTAGCGGTGCTAACCGGACCTGGTAGCTGTAGTTCACATTTGGTGCTTGGCGAGGGAAGGGCAGGGCCAAGTTGAATACCCAAGACGTGGGCAAAGTTCTTCTCAAGTCTTTGAAATCAATTAGAATCACCAAGGGCGACTTGCAGAAGTATTCTTAAGAAATACAAAAATTGTCATCACAGAAATAATGGATCCAGGGAAAAGAATTGAATGTGCTTTGGCTTTTAAGCTGTTCTGAGATATAAAACTGCTTGTCTTCTGTCTGGGGAGCTGGAGTTTTAGCTCCTGTTGTCTTTGATTTTTTTTTTTATTAGATATTTTCTTTATTTACATGTAAATTTCTCCTTTCCCAGTTTCCCCTCCAAAAAACAAAGAAACAAACAAAAACAACAAAAACAGACCCCTGTTGCCTCCCCCCTCCACATGCCTGCCACCCCACCCTCTCCCACTTATTGGCCCTGGCATTCTCCTACACGGGGGCACATAACCTTCACAGGGCTGAGGACCTCTCCTCCTATTGATGATCGAATTTGCAATCCTCTACTATACACATGCTGCCTGAACAATCAGATCCCTCCATGTGCAGTCCTCGGTTGGTGGTTGAGACCCTGGGAGCTCTGAGCGTGCTAGTTAGTTCATATTGTTGTTCGTCCTAAGGGGCTGCAAACCCTCAGCTCCATAGGTCCTTTCTCTAACTCCTTCATTGAGGACCCTGTACTCAGTTCAATGGAT
>NW_022196913.1:51194030-51200768 GCF_008632895.1 Mastomys coucha | reverse complement strand
CATCTAGTGAGATGATCATATGGTTTTTGTCCTTGAGTTTGTTTATGTAGAGAATTACGTTGATGGATGAGAGAATAAATAATAAATAAATAAATGAAATAAACAATGTGGTCTGTTCGATGTTTACCTAACATCGAGCTGAAAGGAAAAAGGTACTGCAGAATCGGGAGATTTTGATTGGTTCATACAAGACATAGGATGAGATTTATTTGGCAGAATAAACTTAACTTTTTGCCTTTGAACAAGAAAAATTCCTAAGACAAATAACCACCGTGGAGGCCTAGCCACTGAAGTTCTGTCTTTAATGAACACAGCGCAGGCCAGTTTCAGAGATTCTCCGTGTCATTAGCCCTCCCCGTGTTGAAGTGTGAGGCCTGGTATCCTCTCCAGCTAACACACCCATCTTATCTGCTCTGTCATTCTGCTCTCCACCTGGCTAAAAACCCAACCTGCAAAGCTTCATTGGGCTTGAAGGCTGACTGGTGAGGATGACAGAGGGACTCGTGTGATGAACGTGAATGAAGACAGTAGGAACTCTCATTGGAAGGGGAACCTAGTGACAGGGTGTTGCCAGCATGTCATACACAAAGATGAGATTTGATCTGTGAGGCACCAGCAGGTCTGCTATGAGTGATGGAGACAATTTATAGAGAGATGTTCAGCATACCATGAGAAAGAAGCCCATGGGTAAACCGATGAGTAAACTTTGATAGTTATTTTTTTTTAAATCAGGAAAATAAAGCATGTTCTTTCAAAACAAATCATAAAGCAAAAATGATTCAAAAGCATTTATATTTTCAAGGCATGTCACCTGTTAGAACTCAATTGATCCAGTACACTGTGGGGGAAAGTTCTGAACTTAGTAATTCACTAAATTTAGCTCAGATAGAGTTGTTATCAATAGCACCACTGTGAAGCTATCGAGAAGATGGCACTGAGATTAAAACAGCATTTCAGGTCCCTTTCGCATCAGAGAGCCTATTACTTTATAAACACAAAACCCATCGATTCTTCTGTCTCTGCAGCTTAGCTACTGACCTTGGTTCTAAGCCTCCCTTGAAGATGAGAATGTTCGCTTGTTCGCTGGAGCCTGTGACTCTGTCAGGCTCCATCCACAGGTAGTTAACTAGAATGGGAAGCTGAGGTGGTTGCTAAGCAACTCAGATTTGGATAAATATACCTTCCTTTCCCAGTGTACCAGATAAGTAGATAAACACACACTCCTTTGACTGACTTAAATCTTACCTTGTGGATCCACTTACAGAAAGGAACAAAAGAAATCAAGGTGGATAGTTAGGTAATTTAGACAAAATTTTCTGCAGATAATCTGATAATTTAAAAGTCCCACATGTTTAACTTCTGAGTCATTTCCCCCAATTCTCCATTTTAGTATGGGAGCTAGATGAAGTCTCAGTCATATCTCATTAATCCTTATCAAGGTGGGGTGCAGTGTAGCATGAGAGAGAGGAGAGAGAAAGGAGGAGGGAGGAAGATGAGGGTGAGGGTGAAGAGGAGGAAGAGGAGGAAGAGAGAGAGAAAGAGAGAGATAGAGAGAGAGAGAGAGAGACAGAGAGACAGAGAGAGAGAGAGAGAGAGAGAGACAGAGAGACAGAGAGACAGAGAGAGACGAACCAATAGTATTTGTGGTGAGTGTGTCCATATATCTTCTATAATTTAATCACTCCTGTCCTGGAGTTGATTTGTGTGTTGGGATGTCTGCTTTTGGGTCTTGGAACACAGTCACTAGTTGCTAGTAGGACTGTGAGGTCAGTTCCTGCAGTGGTGACTTGGTTGTTTCCCTAACCAGGCTCTGAACTCTTTGAGGACATTTGTTTTTATTTCTTATGCTGTCTAAAAGGCATATAGAGCAGGCATATTGTTGTATCATGATGCAGATCAAATGTGTCCAGTCAAGATACTCAAAATGGTACAAATGTAGTCTCTTAAAGCACTTATCATTACTGTGACACTTTATTTTTTTATATTTCTTTATGTTTGTGTGTTTTGCATACAATCTCTCTGTCTCTGTGTCTCTGTCTTTCTCTGTGTGTCTATGTCTCTCTCTCTCTCTGTGTGTGTGCATGTGCATGTGTATGTGTGTATGCAATACATGCAGGTGCCATGATGACCTGGAGGAGGAAGGGATTCAGGAGCCAGTTCTCTCCTTTCGCTATGTCGGGTCTGGGGATCAGACTTAGGTCATCAGGCTTGGTGGGAGCACCTTTACCCACTGAGCCATTTTGCTTGCTCTTGGGACACTTTAAATCTTAAGCCAAGAAAAGTTTCTATGAAACAAGGCTAAAACTCTGATATTCATTAACCTAATTTTAATGAGCCATATTCAACTCAAAAACATTCTCTGGCAGTTCAAGGGCATGCCTGTGTTTAAAAGATGGCAACGTGTCAAAGCATGGTTTTGATGCTAACATTTTTCACTTTCCAGTGGATGTGACATCTCCCCATGACAATCGTCTCCACCTGACTCAGTCCAGCCACCACCAAACCACATTCGTTTCTTCAGTCTGATGGACACAAAACTTTCCTGCCCTATGAAAACAATAGCTTTTGGGCCAGTAAATGGGTTAAAATGGTTGCAACATAAGCCTGGCAAGCTCAGATCCATCCCCAGAGCCCACACAAAGTGGGGATTCACCCGGCTCCACAGAGGAAGTTGTCCTCTGACCTTTATATGTGCACTGTAAAAAGTCTGCCCTCACACACACACACACACACACACACACACACGTATCCATGCATAGAGGCAAACATGCATGCACACACACTAGCTAAGTTTTTAAATACCAAAAGTATTTTGATTCCTGCACTGAGGACTGAACCATGGCCTTGTGCATGCTAAGTATGCTCCACCCCCATCTATAGCCCCAGCTCACTCAGTCTGTGATCTCTCCCTCCTTCTCTCTCTTGAGTAGGCAGAGGAGACATTTGCACAAATGCAACCCTTTACACCGCCTTTTCCCCCTCAAACGGATTCCTAATATTGCCATTTCTTTGAGAGTGGGGCTCCGTCTTCGTTTCTTCTGTGTTTCTAGCACCTAGCACAGCACCGGACACCCAACAGAGGCACAGAGTGAAGCACAACGAAGAAGCCCATTGGCCTAATCACCCAAAGCCATGCCGTAGAGCTGGGATTTCGCTTCCTCTGTGTTCTGGCTTCAGGAGAGGGAATTTGCTCCTCTGAGCTTTGCTTCTCTGTGGGGAACACCGATCCGGCTGAGCCATGTGCTCTTATGGCCTCTTCTCCATGGAGGTCGGTTCTACCAGAGTGGAATATGAAGTTTCCTATCCTACTAGAGGGCTTAGTTTTACATCACCTGCAGCACATGGAAGTGCTTCATTGCTTAGATTTTGGGGGTTGTTCTTCATAGTTTCTACTCCTGACATCTTTTCACCTGAGAAGTCTACATCTATTTGACCACACAGGTGTACAAAGCAGGTACAGGAATAAAATACCCACTGATAACAAGTCATAAAGAAGTTGAATTCTAAACAATTCTATAATATACCTATACAGTTTATGGACCACTAAAGTTTGCGTACTAATGAGCTAGCTGGATGTGCTTTTCTAGTTTTACACAAAAAATTAAATCCTGACCAGACATTTGGTGATGTAAGAGGTAGATGGTATTTGTCATTTTTCAGAGTTGATTTCACTGTGACGGTCAAAGCTGCGGTGGCTGTTTTGCATGAATACACTCTACAAAATGGCAAAGATAATGTTAAGGACTATTTTAGACAATGTTGGAAATCCTGTTCTAAATCCCAAGCCAAAATCCATCCAACATTCTTATTTTTTTATGAAACGTAAGCCGGTGACTTAAACAACAATTTTTAAGATCCAACATTCTAGTACCATTCAACGCTAACATGTACCACGTGGGTATTACATGCTAAAGATCTGCAGTAGGAAGATATCAAATGCCTTCCTTCCTGTCCTTTCCCCAAATTAAGCCATTTTGTTCCTGTAAGAACAGAAAGCTGACTGTATGGTAAAAACTCTGCCGTTCCTAATGTAACAGTCTGGGGGCTGATCTGTGGTGCTTTTGCCAATATTTCTGGGTGTTGCAAATTGTGAGTGTGTGTGTGTGAGTGTGGTATGTTCAGAACCTAGGGCTGCAGCCACACCAGGGAAGCAGGGATGGTTACTGCCAGGAGCATCTCAGATCCATTGCAAATTTAGAGATCTGGACTTTCAGAAGCCTTTAACTTTGATAGTTTTTCTATGACCTCCTCATTTGGTTTCGTTACCCCCAAACTTGTGGCCCATAGTTTAAGCTCAACTTCATATGTCACACCCGAAATTAAGAAAGCACACAGAGAAAAAAAAAGAAAAAAGAAAAAAGCCACAGCTTCAGCCAGCCCTCTATGCCTGGTGTTTGTAGCCAACCAATTCAACCAATCAGGCACTCAGAACATACAGGAGAAATGTGGGTCCCAAATATATATATGTGTGTGCGTGTGTATATATATATACACATATACACACACACACACATATATATATATACACACATACACACATACACATATATATGTGTATATATACACACATACATATACATATATGTATATATGTATATATGTATGTATGTATATATGTATATATATATGGGTTTTTCTTTTCCTCTCTGAATTTTCTAAGTGGTTCCTTAGAAAATTGATAAAGGCTTTATATCTTATCACAATCAGAAATGACCTAGAGATAATTTGAAATGTAAAGGAAGTCGTGGGCAGGTTGTGGGCTAATACTCATTTTATGGAAGGGATTTGAGCATGTTGGAGCTTTGATGTTGGGGGTGGGGGCTGGGAGCAGTCCTTGACAGGTATCAACTCTGACACCTCCGTTTACTAAAATGTGGTGCAGGCTAGTCTGAGTATATACTGACAAATGGTAAGACATCTCTGTAATATGTAACAAAAAGGAGGTCTTCTATGATGGCTAAAGGATTCTGCTTACGCCAAGAGGAGAGAGAAGTGTTAAGTTCTAGACTTAGAGAACATACAGGTTTCCTAGGAAGACATGGTGCATGGACCAACTGCAAAGAGCAATACTAAGATGTTGGTATTTGAACTGGAACTGGAAGACTTTTTTTTTTTTTTTTTTTATCCTGTGGATTTTTTTCCTTTCATTTAATACGATGTCTTAGTAACTACTGTGCCAAGATGCTCAATGCTTGGAACATAATTTGTAGCTTTACCAAGACGGGAGAAAAATAGAAAAAGATGGAACCTTAAAATACCTTTGCTGATTAAATCTGGATCATTTCTGACGTCGGGAGTAGTCAGTCATTTGACTGAAGTCGCTAAAGACGATAAGGAACACACAGAATCTTCCTCTTTCCATCTGGATTTCCATAACTTCTGAATCTCCAGTGTATTTGGAGGTCTCATTGGATCTGCTTTGTCTCTAGATCCAAGGTGTTAAGAATGGGTAGCTATAAGGTTCAGCTTAACAGTGGATGTCACCTGGAGGCGAATGCTAAAATAATGGAGTCCATGACTCAAGCCACAAATTCCTGTAATCTGAGGGCAATCTGTGAGATATGAAGCTAGCAGGAGATGAAGCCAATCCGCTCTTGTTAATTCTCTGTTAACAAGGCGAAGTTCATTGATACACAGTGCAGCGATTAAGGATCCTGAACAAGCTTGTAGCAAACTTCAAAGGCTTTGTTTAAAATCCCCATCTCTCCTTTAAATCTCCTCTTAAATGGCAGATTCTCTTGGCAGATCCTGGTTACTGCTCACTAGACAGTATTGCAGCCTGCTTTTACATGTGTGTGCATAAACACATGTGGATATGCATGCCTGGGGATGTTAGTGATGTGCATGTGTAATCCATGTGTGTGCTCAACCTCATGTCTCCTCATGTTTCCTCCTCCTCCTCCTCCTCCTCCTCCTCCTCCTCCTCCTCCTCCTCCTCCTCCTCCTCCTCCTCCTTTTCTCCTTCTTCTCCTTCTCCTCCTCCTCCTCTTCTTCCTTTTCCTCCTCCTTCTCCTCCTCCTCTTCCTCCTCTTCTTCCTCCTCCTCCTCCTCCTCCTTCTTCTCCTCCTCCTCTTTCTCCTCCTCCCCCTCCTCCTCCTCCTCCTCCTCCTCCTTCTCCCCCTCTTTCTTTAAATTTTTCTTTTTTGAGATAATGCCCTTCCTGGGACCTAGGGCTCCTTATTAGGCTAGGTTGACTGGCTAGAAAACTCTGGGGACACTCTTGTCCCTGCTTCTCCATTACCGCGAAGACAAGGGGCCATCACACCCAGGTGTTTATGTGGGTGCTCCAGTTGAACTTAGGTCCTCTTGCTTGCATGGCAGGGACTGTTCTTGCCAAGGCATCTTCCCAGTTCTGACTCAGTTCTTCCCCCCCACCACTATAAAAGTTCAAAAGACTAAACATTTTATTTTTATTTTTTTAACTTTTATTGCATTATGATGAGAAAAGCTACATGATTTCAATTTATCTGAATTTGGTAACATTTAAAAACATATTTTAAGTAAATACAATTAAATCACATTCTTATTTTCCTTTTGTACCCGAACTCCTTCCAGAGACCCCCCTTCAATACCTACAATATCTTTTTGTCATATTCCTCAAAATTTATAAAATATTATAACAATAAAAATAAGTATTATAAAAGTTGTTTGATATACAACAAGAATCAACTTAACAGTCTTATGTAGATGCTCATCTACAGCAATACTGAAAATACATTTTTCTCAATATAAATTTTA
>NW_022196913.1:51193084-51193627 GCF_008632895.1 Mastomys coucha | reverse complement strand
ACAATACTATTAATAGAGAGGCTGAGATAGGAGAAGCAAGATTTCAAGACCCTTATGTTGTATACAGCCAGACACTATCACAAACAAACAAGCTGAAAGTGTATATAGATTGTACAATATTGGACCTATTTCCCCAATTACCAAATTAGAGAGAACATTGGATGACAATCAATAAATTTCTAATTCCTCATATTTTTGGATTTCAATCGATTAGGTTATGTTGGTAATATTAATTTTCATATTAAGATATTAAGAAAAAATAATTGTCAAGAGGTGGAATTAGGTTTGTGTGGATTTGTTGAAAGATTACTTTCTTGCTTCTTCTAGGGTGTAGTTTTGCTCCTTATGTTGATGTTTTCCATCTATTATCCTTTGTAGGGCTGGATTTATGGAAAGATATTGTATAAATTTTGTTTTGTCATGGAATATTTTGTTTTATCCATCTATGGTAATTGAGTTTTGCTGGGTATAGTATCCTGGGCTGGCATTTGTGTTCTTATAGGGTCTGTATGACATCTGACCAGGATCTTCTAGCTTTCATAG
>NW_022196913.1:51187944-51192379 GCF_008632895.1 Mastomys coucha | reverse complement strand
GGATTTTTGTGTTTCCTCTTTAAGAGCTTCTAGCTGTTTACCTGTGTTCTCCTGTATTTATTTGAGGGAGTTATTTGTGTCTTTCTTAAAGTCCTGTAGCATCATCATAAGAAGTGATTTTTAGATCTGAATCTTGCTTTTTCAGTGTGATGATGTGTCCAGGACTTGCTATGGTGGGAGAATTGGGTTCTGATGATGCCAAGTGACCTTGGTTTGTGTTGTTTATTTTCTTACGCTTGTCCCGGCCATCTGCTTATCTCTAGTGCTACCTGCCCTTGCTAAATCTCACTGGAGCCTGTCCTTCCTGTGATCCTGGTTGTGTCAGAACTCCTCAGAGTCAAGCTGTCTCTGTTATCCTGTGATTCTGGGATCCTGTGACCCTGGGCTTGTTAGAGCACCTGGGAGTGGGGCTTCCTGTGTGTGTGTTGTGGGACTGGCTGTGGAGCTTGTACCCAAGGTCTGCTCAGGACACCAGCCCAGACAGACTGGAAGGAACTCGAGTCACTGGGCTGGTAGAGTTCCTGTGTGCCTGCCTGGTCCTGCTGGTTCCAGTTTCTTCCAGTGTTGGGACAGATGTTGGTTCCTCCTCACCTCTGATCCTGGGCATGTCAGAGCACCTGGGAGTGAAGCTTCCTCTGGGTGTTGTGGGACTGACTGTGGAGCTCGTGCCCAAGATCTGCTCAGGACACTAGCCCAGACAGACCGGGAAACATTTTATTTTTAAATAGCTTTTTTTGCCTACTGAGTGGTAATATAATGTGTTGGGGCCAGCGAGGAATTAGAATTCTGCTGGGAAACTCCTAGTGGAATTTCCTCTCTGCAGAACAGATGAAATGCTCATTGAAGTCTTTTTCTTGGTCCCATTCCTGCCTTGATTGTAGCTGTGGCGCCTGGAGTGTTAACAGCCACTTGGTCACTAAAGGCTAAGAAACTTTCAGTGCTATTTCTGACTGATGTCAGTCTGCCCCATCACTACATTTATTTTATTATTTGTAAGGTATATATATGCATGTGTAGGATTAACAACACACACTCTTGTGTGCATACACATGTACATACGCACACACTCACGTGCACATACACACTATACAAAGAAAATTATAAGTACAACAGAATGCAAAAGTCCCATAATGTCCCATGTGTGTCCTTGGCTGCATGCAGCGTAGTGTTTTGTGCTGGGCATTCCTGATAGATGGTAAACAGAGCCATACCAAAAGAAAAAGAAAAAAAATCAAGAAATGTGGCTGATGATGCCATCTTTGTTTCACAAAGCTCTGAGCATCACCACACCAAGTATTGTGTTTGTTTTTATTTCCCAAACCTGCATTGTGTTGCCAGTGGCAGAGAGGTAGCCATTCTATTAAGTACAGTTTAATTAAATCCTTCTCTACAGGCCTATAAATGAAGAGTGTGGCCTAAAGTTCCCTAAACATGATGGGAAAAATCTCAATTCAAGCTCATAAACCTGACAGTGGAAATGGTACTTCTTTGGAGAAAAGTGACACACAAGCGTGGAATCAGAGCCACTCTAGGGAAGTCGGCAATGGCTGCAGTTCTGGTTCTGGGCCCATCAGAGACGCCAGCAAAGCTTGATTATTTCAGTGATGCAGTGATGCTGTGTCGGAGAAGAGAAAGATACAGGCAACATAGCCTAAGAGGAAGGAAAGCAATGGCCGAGCTATATTTTGAAGGATATTTCTAGGGATTTCCCAAGAGTATAATGGTGAGGGAATGAGATGGTCAAGTCTTGTTGGAGGCACGGAATCTGTTCTAGGAAGTGGAGCTTTGGCGTATATTCCCACATGTTGCCTCATGAGGGCAGGGCTGGTGAAGAGGCTGAAGAACTAAGGTCACATTAGTTATAAAGGGTGGCATAGCCATGTTGCAGGGAAGGATAGACACACGCTGACCACAGATCTGATCCTGTTGGGTTCTAGAGTGAAACTATGGAGTGTACATTTGGGGACATGATCAAGACCCCATGAATCAGCTTGTCGTTATGATCAAATTTACCTAATAAGAAGCCACATAAGGGAAGGGAGAGATTTATTTTGGCTCATTTTGTGGTAGGGAAGAATGGAGAATAGCTTTAGGCAGGGGAGCATGCGGCAGCTCATCACTTGCGCTGCAGTTCTGTGACTTGACACCCATAACCTGAGTGCAGCTTATAGAATGTGTAGATGGGAGTTACAGCAGTATGGCAGAAGGCATCAGAGGGCAGGGCTTCGGCGGATCCAGGGGCAGATGATGAATGTGAGAACTAAGGCGTGGTGAGGGATGGAAAGGAACAGATCATTGCAGGGATGTCAAGATGTGGTCAGCTGGATGGAAGTGTATATAGGGGTTGACAGAAGAACAGCGTGCTGCCTGGCAATGGAGGCATGATGGGGCCACACGTTGAGGTTCAGTTTGGTAATGACACATTTGGAAGGTCACTCGGGGTCTGACTGAGAATGAACTGTGGAGTACAGGATGAAGATAAGCCTGGTACTTTACATATGGAGGCTCATTGGCACTTGGTGTGGTAACTTCAAAGTCCTTCAAAGTCACCCTCTCTTTTTACTTAACAAGTATTTAGTGATTCCTCTGCAATTGATAGCTGTTCAACACAGTTTTAAAGAGTCCAAAAGATAAGACTGTTCAAATGTGGAATGAATGGTAAATAGTCTACTTTTAGTGACATGAAAACTTCCCTTTTGCTGGCTAGCTTTCAATATTGATGAAAGGTAAGGAGCTAGGTAAGGAGCTCTTGTACCATAGTGACACGAAGTTAAAGGAGTAACCAACTCTTTTCCAAATAGAAAGAACTGGTACAGGGAACTGTAAACCTGGTTGAAAGCTTATGGCTAGAGATTTCACAGGACTAGTGGGGAACCTGATACTGTTTGTACTGGTTGATTTTGTGTGTCAACTTGACACAAGCTGGAGTTATCACAGAGAAAGGAGCCTCCCTTGAGAAATGCCTCAATGAGATCCAGCTGAAAGACATTTTTTCAATTAATGATCAAGAATGAGTGGGCCCCTTGTGGGTGGTGCCATCCCTGGGCTGGTGGTCCTGGGTTCTATAAGAGAGCAGGCTGAGCAAGCCATGAGGAGCAAGCCCATAGCATCATCCCTCCATGGCCTCTGCATCAGCTCCTGCCTCCAGGTTCCTGCCCTGTGTGAGTTCCTGTCCTGCCTTCCTTTCTTTGGTGATGAACAGCAATGTGGAAGTAAGCTGAATAAACCCTTTCCTCCCCAACTTGTCTCTTGGTTATGATGTTTGTGCAGGAATACGAACCCTGACTAAGACACTGTTGTTTTGCTAAATGAACATACTGTCAAACTGCCTTCAAGTGTTTATCCTTATATCCCCAGATTAACACTGCTCTCAGCTTTGGCCAGAGAAGTTTCTACAGTGGGCAGTAGTAAATTAATAGATTAATTAATTTTAATAAAAATTAGAAGTCAGGTGCAGTGATATATACATGTAATCCTTTCTTCAACGGGCTGAGGCAAGATGATCAGTTGTTCAAGACCAACCTGGGCAAATAAGGTTCTGTCTCAAAACAACTACAACATAAACAGCATATGGTCAAGCATTATTATACTTAGTAGTGAATAGACCCAATGTCTGCCAGGTTAGTCTCTGCAGAATGCTTTTTTTAACTTATTTATCTGTCCAGCAACTGTGAACTGATCACCTCCTAGGTCCCTTGATTCAGTTTTAGGTACCAGGAAACAGGTGGAATGAAAGACACTGGCTCAGCTCTCAGACATTACAACCCCATGGAGGCAAGCCAGATAACAGGGAATAACCAGATTATACCAGTGTGATCTCAAAGGGACATATGAGCTGTGCAATGACAGTGTAGACCCTTGGTATGAGGCGTGACAAGAAGCACCTGTGAGCACAGACTCTGAGTTGTATATATAAAAAAAAGAGGTCATGAAGTTGGAAAGGGGTTGAAAGATGAGGGTGGATCTGGAAGGAGGTGGGTTGAAGTAGGGGTGAATATAAACAAAATACAATGTAAAAATGTATGAAACTCTCTAATAATAAAGATATTATGCTACTGAAGAATTATGTTTAATGTTTTAAGGTGAAATGTCAAAAGTTAGTTGGTCAAATGGGAAGTTGAGATTGTATGGAATAGTAAATGTGCTGGATTCTAAGCACTCTGTACATTTTCAAGAAAACATTTATTTGTGTGTGTGTGTGTCTATGTGTCTGTGTGTGTGTTGTTGTGCATGCATGAGTACAGTTCTTGTAGAGTCCAGAAGAGGGCGTCGGATTCCCTGGAACTGGAGTTACAGGCAGTAGTTAGAAGCCTGATGTGGGTGCTAGGGACTGAATTTGGGTCCTCTGCAAAATTAGCAAGTGCTCTTTTTTTTTTATTATTTTAGATATTTTCTTTATTTACATGTAAATTTCTCCATTCCCAGTTTCCCCTCC
>NW_022196913.1:51161410-51186902 GCF_008632895.1 Mastomys coucha | reverse complement strand
ATTGCGGTACATCTACACAATGGAATACTACTCAGCTATTAAAAAAAATAAATTTATGAAATTCTTAGCAAGTGCTGTTAATCCCCAAGCAATCATCCTAGTCCCCGACAGGTGGAATTTTAAGCAGAGGAGTGATGTCGTCAAACTTACGGTTTTAAATGTGTATTCTGGAAACGTTTGCTGACAAAATGATAGACAAGAATCATTATTGAATTTCCTCTTGCAACAAGTAACAATTGTAGATGATTCTAAAGTTTGAACATTTTAAGGATCCCGCCAACAAATAAGGACAAAGAAGATGCCACAATGAAAAAAGTACTTATGATATCTACCTATATCTAGATAGATGTAGTATATTATCAATATATATTCTGCATCTGACTTTACCTAAGGGAATTTTCTCAGCTGATACTTAAGAATGACTCATAAAAGACTGGAACTACCACACACAGAGAAAAAGCCAGCCTCCACACACAGCATTGGTGGGGATGCAAAAGAATACAACTGGTTTTGAAGACTGGCTGATTCTTACAGAACTAACAGCAATTCCCTTGTTATGATCCATCAATTGTACTCTCTGCATCCAGGAATAACAAAAGTGGCATCTGAGAAGCTTCTTTGAAATAACCTAAAGCTGGAAGCAGTCCGTTCATCAAGACAGAATGGACGAACAAATCGTGCTGTTTGTATGTAGAATGCTAGCCAGTAACAAAGCTGAATGTAATATCGAGATGTGTGAAGAGTGCAGATAAATCTGACAAGCGACCAAACAACAAAAACAGTCCTGGAGACAGAAAGAAGCCTCACACAAAAGAGCAAAAATGAAAATTTACAATTTAAAACCCAATATAAAATCGGGGGTGGGGAGTGAGGTGGCGGGAGGGGGGTGCGGGAGGGGACAAAACAACTGAAGGTCACAGCCTTGGAGGTGGAACTGGACTGATTCTGAGGACCTGAGAAAGTCCTCTGAGTTATGTTAATGTTCAGTTTTCAGACAGGATGAAAATGCTCAGGCTTGTGCAGTTCGTTGCATTCACATTTTATATCCCCCAAAGAAGGAGCCAGCAGTAAACAAATTCTCACTCAGTGGGCAAGCATGGCTGAGATTCTTAGATGCGTTTATATCTTCAAATGCCTTAGAAAACGTGGTGGGAGAAGAAGGATGGTGATGCTTAAGGGTGAAAAGTGAGTTTAGTAAGAGGAATGCCATGATAAAATCGCAGGAGAAGAAATGAGAGAGAGAAAATGTAGCTTGACTTTGATGGTTGGTACAAGGTAAAAAAAAAATCCATATTCCCTTAAAGGAAGAATTTAATTGAAGTGGTTCTAGGTTGGGAATGCTCCTAAGCTACCTGGATGACAAAGGCAAGGGAAATGTTGATTCAAGCAAGGCTTAGGCATTTTATTAGATCAAAGATCCTCAAAGGGAAGAAAGTAGGGGCCCAGAGTGGGAGGCTGTGGAAGGATGTGGCGGCTGCAGAAACACACACAAGAGGCCTTGGATGTTTGGAAGGTCAGTGAGGGATGTATGATGCCTGTCAGAAATGGGAGAGGTTGTGGTTAGGAGCGAGGAATGGGGGCATATCAAAGCTGCTCACGCAGACTACCTAAAAGACACCCAGAGATTAAAAGTTAAATGGGAAATTAAACTCCCCAGGTGCAGCGATCAGAAGAAATGAGTATTAGTTATATGTAACATATAATTGTCAGTGTGGTGGTTTGAGTGATAAGATACCTCATAGGCTTAGATGTTTGAATACTTGGTCCCTAATTGAGGAGTGTAGGTGTGGGCCTACCAGAAGAAATTTCTCACCGAGGGGCAGACCTGAAGGCTTCAAAGCCATATGCTATTCCCAGTTGCCCTCTCTGCTTCCTGCTTGTGGTTCAAGATGTGAGGGAGTACTCAGCATCCTGCTCCAGCATCATGCCTCCTGCTTGCCGCCAGGCTTTCGCCTTTAGTGGACTCTTATCCCGTTAGAACCATAATTCAAATAAGCTTTCAGTAAGTGTCCTTGATGATGGTGATTTTGTTTTTGTTTTTGTTTTGAATCATAGGAATAAGCAAGTAACTAATACAGTCTGCTTTCCATTGCCATGGTAACATGCCTGAGGCTAACTTCTTGCTTCTTTTAAAGGCTTGTTTAGCTCACAATAGGCTGAAAGTCAAAGCACCATGGTACTAACTAGGGCAACCCCTGTCCCGGCTGCATCACAACACAGGGTTGGCATCATGGTTGAAGGGCCAGAGAGATTAGGACCAGTCCAACTCATCAACAGCTATTTCTTGAGAAACGCCCAGAGTCCCATGAGAATCACTTCAGTTCCTGCAAAGGCAATGGCCTCTTCATTTTCTATAGACTTCACCTCTTAAAGGTCCCACCTTCCTGTTAACATCATTACACCGAGGACCAAACCTCCAGCACATGACCTACTGAGGGGCTCACCATGCTCAACTGGTCTGCCTGCTCCTTGCTCCAGAGGGCTCCTCTGAGCTTCCTAAACAGAAAATCCTAGTGTCTTAGAGAAGGCAAATGATACGGGTGCGAGAAGCCATCCTGTGGAGAAAGGAGTTGGCAGACACATTGGAGGTGGGACCCAGGGGTTACATCCTGTAAGTCCATCATGTGACCACTCAAATTGTTGCATCATAGACTCTGTGGATTTCCCCATTTCTCCTCCTCCCTGTCCAATAAGAGAGCAGAAACAATTCTAATCATTGGTACCGTTTTTAAAGATGCAGTGCTTTATGTTAAGGACCATTAGCTTTAGGAAGGCTTGAAGAATCTCACTGTGTTTCTTGTAACTCCCACTCCCACACAGGGTCTCATGATAAACCTATCTTCCTTGAAACATAACATTCTAGGCACCAGGAAAGACTTCCACAAGCTAATACATGCATTTTTAAGTAGGTGATAAAGACAATGGGGAAGGGAAAAGCAGGGAAGGGACTGAGGGAGTAGGGAACGGGGCTGTATGGACTTGCTGCTCTGGGAAGTTACTGCAGTAGAGAACATTTAAATGGAAACAAGAGCATGGCCTACTCTGGACATGCAGACAATTGGGAAGCAGGGTGATAATTTTAGGTACAGGAACTGTGTGTGCAAAGGATCTGGGCAGAAAGGTGCTTTTTTATGTTCAGGGAAGAGGGTGAAACTGATGTGTTTATAAAGAGATAAAGAGAGAGGGGGATATGTTTTGGTGGATGAATATGTTTTGGTGGATGTGTGGTGAGGTGGGGGAGGGGTGCCTCAGTGGGCCCATGCTGAGGCATCCCTTCTCCCTGAGGGGCCAGCCACATGACATAGTATAGTATAGAAGAGAGTTTATTCAGGGCATGGGGAGGGAAGTTCAGAGAGTAGTAGAGGCAGAAAGAGAGAAAGAAAGAGAGAGAGAAAAGAGGAGAAGAGAGGAGAGGAGAAGAGAGGAGAGGAGAAGAAAGGAGAGGAGAGGAGAGGAGAGGAGAAGAGAGGAGAGGAGAGGAGAAGTGAAGTGGAGGCCAGCCATGAGCACGTGGAGAGAGAGAGAGAGGAAGAGAATGGGGGAAGAGTGGGAACAGGAAAACAAGAACAAGAGACAGAGAGTAGGGGGCAAGCAGCCCCTTTTATAGTGAGTCAGGCCTACCTGGCTGTTACCAGGTAACTGTGGGGTGGAGCTTAGGAACAGCAACAGGGAGGTGGCTGGGTGAGGTGAGGGAGGTGGCAGAGGTGAGGTCAAGGGGGAATGGGTGATGCCAGAGAGGTGGCAGGGATGAGGTGAGGGAGGTGGCAGGAGTGAGGTGAGGAAGGTGGCAGGGATGAGGTGAGGGAGGTGGCAGGGGTGAGGTCAGGGAGGTGGCAGGGATGAGGTGAGGGAGGTGGCAGGGGTGAGGTCAGGGAGGTGGCAGGGGTGAGGTCAGGGAGGTAACGGGGAGCAGCCAGCACACACCCAGAACCTAGTAGCTCACCTTTATCTTTGTCGCTCTCAGCTAATGGCTTCACTCTTCTGGGAAAATTGAAGCAAACACAGGCCCTCTGTGCCCAGCACACCTGGCACTCTAGCAGAGGCTGCATTCTACAGTTTGGTCCTCAGCTCTTCCCATGTCCCAGCCTGTCCAGCTGGACTTTTCACTCTCTCCACCATCCATCAGTGACACTGTCCTGCTGTCACTCGCCCTTCTGCATCATACATTTGTCCTTTCTTTTTGCTAAGTTTTATTAATGACCCTCTACATAAACAACCATTGTCACCGTAGGCAGTGCATGGGCAGACAATCGTTAATTGCATACAAGAACTTCCAGTGTCCTTTCCTGGAAGAACAGCCTAATTCAGAAAGCCTCTATGCAAGCTAACAATGTTCTAACGTGGCAGTGTGCACAGGGGATGTCTTGAATGGGGGTTGGCATCGTATGTAGGCGTGTTACCTAACGACTGTTCACTAACTGGCTCTAACTATGATGAAATGAAATGAAAGTGGTGGCTGAAGACCTACAGTCTCCTAGAAGAGGAACTGTGCCAGCTGGGAGTCACCATCCTACTGATGTCACTCCAAAGCCCAGGCTTGACCCACCGAAAGACAAAACAATTTCAGGTGGGGCAGGCCCTGGCAGGTCTCTAGTTTTAAGGAAGTTAAGTCTGTGTTGATGTTGGGTGGCGGGGCTCAACAATGAATTTTGAATATTCCAGTAAGACAAGGGGACTTGTGCCAAGACATCCAGGTGTGACAATATCGGGCAAGCCTCAAGAGTCTTTGCAAACTGCCAGGGAGAGCACCTCTCCACATCAATCCAGCCTGGGAGACATTTGGTTAGTGAGGAATCTTACCCCACCCTCCCAGTGTGCTAGGGTCACCTGGGAAAACAAAATCTTAATTTAGAGAATGTCTCCATCAAGTTGGACTGTTTTTAAACCTGGGGGCATTTTCATGATGGGGTCACCGTTGGGCAGGTGGTCCTGGACCATATATGAAAGCAGGCTGAGCAAGCCATTGGGATCAAAGCAGAAAGCAGCACTCCTCCATGGTGTGCTCTAGTTCCTGCTTTGCTAAGGGTATGTGCCACGCCTTCTCTCGACAATGGACTGAGATTAGGACATTTAGGACAAATCAAGCCTTTCCTTCCAGTGTAGCTTTTGGCCATGGTTTTTATCATAGCAACTGAAAGCAGACCAGGACACCTTCCAAACAACAAAGAGTTCTGTGTGCTAGCAACATAGGTTTTTTTTTTCTTTTTTTTTTTTTTTTTAAGTAAAAGAAAATTTTGCATTTTTATAAACTGTAGTAAGACAGTATTTCAGATGAAGATAACACTGGTCACGCTAGAGTGCCACCACAGGCTGTCAGATGCTGCACACTCTCCCTACCACCCACCCTAGCCCCACTCCAGTCTATACTCCTCTTCCTTTCTCTACTTTGGCTCATCCTCTGGCACAGAAGTCATCCTCCTGCCTCAGGATCCTCATAGAAGTACTTCCCTGTCCTTGGAAGAATTCTTTGCTCTAGTGTTCACGAACCTTACTTTCCTATCTTTTCTATTTTAATGTCATTAGAGAGACAGAGATGATGCCAGCCTCCTTTTCTGCCCTTGGCCACTGTCCCTTCTGCTATATTCGGGGTTACTTCTGTTTAACCACCATGAAAAACATACTTATCTTTTGGGAGGGGTGTCTCCTCTCCTCCTCAAATGTTAGCTCCAAGAGTACCAAAATTGTATGATTTTCTAGTTCTGTGTTCCCAATAGCTAGAACATATTACACTCTCAGTAAATACTTGCTGGATCAATAGTTGAGAAAAACAATGATCCAAGATACCTAACATGGGGTAAGGGAAATGGTTTAGTAGGCAGAGTGCTTGCTTTGCATGCATGAGAACCTGACTTTGGAAATGCAGCACCCTCCTCAAAAGATGGGTATGGTAGCTTGTACCTTTAATCCTGCCCTGGGCGGGTGGAGACAGGTAGATCCCAAGGGCTTATTGGCCAGCCAGTCTAGCAAAAGTGATGATATCCAGAATCATTTAAAAAAAAAAGCTAGCAAAAAAAGAAGACATCTGCCTTGACACTGGGCTCTGAGTACCACATGTGACTGTGCGTGTGTATGGGCACATGCACACACTCACATACCAAACAACCCAGCACATATCTAGTGCTTCATACATGGCTTGCTTTAAGTTTGCAGTCTCCACACTTTTTGAGATATTATAAACACCTTCCAACGAGAGGAGACATGACTCCCTGAGGCCCCATGGGGGGGACGGACACAGGGTGAAGTGCAGCCTCAGTTGCAAATCCTTCTGCCTCCGGGTCTCCTCCCGTAGTCGGCAGGCTCTAATGACTTTGCCCTGCCAGGGGTCTGGCAAACTCTCTAGTGAGCAATCTATTAATGCAGCCTTAAATTAGATCCTACAAATCAGGAGGGATTAATAATTAAACACTACCATAAAGAAAACTAGACAGACCTGGAAGATAGTAAGCTCTAAATGGGGTAGAAAATATATTTGGGAATTGTCTTAGTTTTTAGTCTTTCATCTTGGATGTAAATTCACCCAGGTGAACATTGACTGTACTTAAATAGTGACTATAATATTTCTATGTATCAGTGTGCCAACATAATTCAGTGCCCTTGACCAGTTCTAAGGGGGAAAAATCTCTGGGCGAGACTGTTGCTAACCAGACTGTGACCCTGAGGAAACTAGCTCTCTGAGAACACTACTGTGCTCACTGCTTCTGATCTAAGCTGTCTGTGGTGTAACTGGAAAGTTCAGAGTGCTGTTTCATTCTGAGTGGATCCCCTTTCCCTGGAACAAGGGCACCACTGGCTTCATCTTCTTCAAACAGCAGCATCTCTTATTCATGGGACTCTTTTTCCGTGGGGCCATTGATTATTGATGTGTCTTACTGTTAGGTAAGGGCTCCTGTCACCCTATACAAATACTACCCAGTGTTACAACCTCACTTCGGTAGGCACAGATGTCCCTGTGGCAGCTCTCGAGCACACTCATTCAAGGCAACCCAATGATGGTTCATTGTGTTCAAGCAACTCCTCAAAGGCAGAGCCTTTTCTGTGGCTGGCTGAATAGTGGAGGGATCAGGTGATCTAGGGAAAGGAAGAAAGGGACACTGGGAGTGACTGCCATTGGGATGATTGTCTTGGATCTGGAAGATTGCTTAGTGGAAGGGGAGACTCACAGGACCTCTCTCTCAGGGGTCATATGATAGCTAAATAATTGGTGGCTGGAGGACTCTTAGGTGATAGAGATGCTATAAGCTGTGCAGGAGGCATTCTGGAGATGTGACCTCCTGACAATCACCTATGCTTCTGTTAACCACAATAAAACTATTTAACAAAGGAGAAGGAGAACAACAATGACCAACAGCAGCCCGACTGTCAACAGCAGTCCCGCAGCTCAGATAGGCCTTTCTGTGTTGATATTTCCCACTCCAGGCTTAGAACCAATTAACTATACAACATTCTGCTATTGATTTCTCATTCTATTGTGGGGAACTGCTTCTGTGTGGCTCAAGTCATGCTTTGAGATAATAATTATCTTAATAGCATGCTATTAATGCAAAGGTATTTTAATGTATTTGTTCAGAACTCTTGTGCTAACATAGGAGAAAGCAATATTAGCCAACCTCAACATTATTTCCAAAGACACCTATATAGTTTTTAAGTCTGCCTCATAATTAATTAATTTCTTTCTTTCCTCCCTTCCTTCCTTCCTTCCTTCCTTCCTTCCTTTCTTCCTCCCTCCTTCCCCCCCTTTCCCTTTCTTTCTTTCTTTCTTTCTTTCTTTCTTTCTTTCTTTCTTTCTTTCTTTCTTCCTTTCTTTCTCTCTCTCTCTCTCTCTCTCTCTCTCTCTCTCTCTCTCTCTCTTTCTTTCTTTCTTTCTTTCTTTCTTTCTGTTTCTGAGACAGGGCCTGGCCACATAACCCAAACTGACCCCAAACTCATGATCGTCCTGCCTCAGCTTCTCAACGACTAGAGATGCAGGCTACACTGCCTTATTTAGCTCATCTTTGGACATTTTCTTAAGTGGGAAGTCAGGGGTGACCATGGCTAAGCCAAAGCCTGGCTGTGTCTAGCAGAGTGCATCCCTGACAGTTGTCCCTCTGCTCATAGGGGTCCTTAAGTCTCTATTTACGAGCTTGTAACTTCCCTCAATGCTAACATCATACCTTAAGGGAAAAAAAAACTCATTCAGTACTCAGAACTTAGCACATTAAGAAAACCTGGGAGACCTCATAAAACCACCTTATAAGAATTACCTGGAAGAATGACAATCGTACTGAAGAAGGTTCTCACCACTCACAAGAAGTAGTGAGAAATGAATTTTCTTGTCAGAACATAGTGTCCAATATGACATTTCTCTCCAGTCTCCAGCCTTTTCATTTCAGGACCCAGTGGAGTTTCCTGCTGAGGGAGTGGAGCAGAAACAGCCTGGCTCAGTCAATCATCTGAGCAGCCATGTCTTTTTTCAGTTAGTCAATGCCTCATCCCTATTTCTTGGAGCCTCCGGCGGAAACCCCAGCCTTGTAGAAATGCATGAGTTGACTCATGGAGCATGGTTGTCCCTACATTGATATTCATTTTTTTAATTTTAATTTTTGGTAGTTTCGAGGCTCACTTTCACAATGTATGGATGTAGTGGCTCTGTCCCTTCCCTCCTGGTTGGTCCCAGCTGAAACACTTCACTCTGAGAGACCCCAGAGACTGTCACGGTGCCCAAAGTGGCAGCTGAGAAAGATTAGGAAAAATCCCTGCAGATAAAGGGAGCCAGGGCTGGCAGTTGGGAGATTTAAAGGGCATGGCCCACCAGCAGCTGAGAGGATAGCAGTCGCCAGGGAGATACTGCTCAGGAGATAAGCAGCTGTGTGCTGGCTGAAGAAATGTACCAGAGGGGATAAGAAAAGCAACTGGTATGCAAGTGTGAATGAGCAAGAATCTTGAAGTGCCTGGAATCCAATGGTCATGTTGGAGAAACAGCGCAGTCTCGGTTCCTCAAACTGCCTCTCTTCCTATACCCCTCTGTTTGAATGGCAGCAGATGGGCTTTGAACGAGCCAGGCCTTGAACCACACACCTCCGCTACTTTATTTTCACATTGAGATCAAAAGTTATTGTCATCAACGTCGATGATCCTCAAAAACTTTCCTTACTTTGGCATTCAGTTCTACCTAAATCCACTTTTGTTTGTGTGTTCTTGTACACATAGAATGCATGTGAATATCTTGTGTGTGCCTATGTGAAGGCCAGGAGCCAAGTTTGAGTGTCATTGCTCAAGGTCAAAAATCAAATCTACTGATTTTTTTTTTTTAAACCAGGTCTCTCATTGGCCTCTTAGGCTTGGCAGGCTGCAATCCATCAAGCCTCAGAGATGCCTCTATCTCCCCATTGCTGGGACCACAAGCACAGGACACCATACTTGGCTCCTTTTATGAGGGCTCTGTAGATTGAGTTCAGGCCCTTGGGGAACAAGTACTTTCTACCAGCGGGGCTGTCGCCCCAGGCTGACTTGTATTTATCTTTATTTTACTCTTGCTAGAACCCTAGACTTTACAGATTCGCATCTGTAAAGCATCATTAATCACAGCAATGGCATTTTTTGCCCAAATTCACAATAGATTGAGGTCACTGTGACTGAAGAGCTATCGTAATAAATAGTACTGTCAGGAAACAGTTGTTGTGGAAGAAACTAAAGAAAAATATAATGTCCTATGATCCTTATTAAGTGTTTTAATCATGTATAGAACCTGCCTTAGGCTCTTCAAACTCTGCTTTGAACCCAGTACTGAAGCTCATTTATCAAGCTCTCTGAGTTTCTGACATGGTTCCCACGGACACAAGAAAACCTTTTTGAGACGAGCCAGCGCCGGTCATTTTCTGGGCTGTCATTCTTGGTGGTTCTACTGTCTCTGGTTCACATTAACCTTTCTTTAATATGAAGGTGATATAGTATAATTCTCTTAGTGTATTCAGTATCTGTCGCAAAAACACTGAGCAGGTGGTCGTCTAAATCCAGATGCATCCGGTTTGATGGAGGAAGAATGGTCAGACAGCACGTAACGACATCAATTATAGCCAGCATCTTTGCCACGACACGAACATGTGACATAACATGGCTGTAGAAGGATTGGGGAAACCCTCAAGCCAGTGTCTAGAAAAGAGGTGTCATCCTCATAGTTCCTTTACACCCACAGTTACCCTCTGAATCCTCCTGGGACTTCAGACTCATCCTCTCCTTCCCAATCACTCTTTCTCACTTTTCCAGTGACCGCCACCACACTGCTAGCCACTGGTTAAACATTGTCAACCATGATAGATGATGGAACATGAAGAGTTTTTAAAATTATTATTGAAGAAGTTTTTTGTTTTTTTTTTTTTAATATAGTCCCCAAATGAGAAGCAGGAACCAAAAGTACAATCAAAGGTCAATAAAATCAGGCTCCAGTTGTGACTGAGGCTGATTCATTTGAGCAAAGCTGTGGGCTTCTTCTTTCTGGTGTCTTCTTTCTCTGTCTCCTAGGCTTCAAATCCATGCAGGAAAGAATTTTTCTCCATGAAGTCAGTGGTTACCTGACTGGGATAGAAAGTAGAGCTGAGAGCTCTGGGGAACCACACCAAAGGCTCGTAGAGCTTGTTAGAAAGATGGATGGGACATTGCATATGAGCTGGGGTGCACGCGGTATTGCTGTCAGATACCTTGTGATAACTTCTCCCCCATTGTGGTGACAAATACCAGCGGAAAACAGTTTTAAAGGAAAAGGGATGTGCTTTGGCTCACGGTTCAGGGTATCTCAGTCCATAGTTGATTGGCTCACAGTTTGGGCTATCTCAGTCCGTAGTTGATTGGCTCCATTGCTTTGGATGCCAGACATACCATGGTGTTGGGAACACATGGAGGAGATGGCTGACATCACAGTAACTAGGAAGCTGAGAGAACAATACAGGAAATGGTGAAGGGAGTGACCCACAGTGGCCTACACCATTAGACTAGGCTCTATTCTGTCTAGTTTAGCTTCCCAATTGTTCATTAATTGTCAAACAACCAGTGGATTAGTGTATTGATTGGCTCAGTTGGAGGCCTCATGGTGAAATCACTTCCTCTAAAGCCCATTAGCTGGCCACCAAGCCTACTGCACATGGCCTTTTGGGGACTATGTGGAGCTAAGCCACATATTGAAATCTGGGTTCTGAGAAATCCTGACGCCATAATTTTTGGAAGGCTGCTCACTGCTGTTTTTATGCCCTTTTTAAAAATGGAGTAATGGGACAGGTTTGCCTTCCAGTTGTTATAAGGATTAAAAAGAAGAGCCCCAGACATAGTAGTTGAGTGGAGTCCCATTCTTAGAACTTGTCCATGACTTCTCCATAGGCCTGTCATCAATAGGACACCATTGAGATAGAGACACAGAGTGTACAAATGCAGACATCAAGAGCCTGAGCCATATATGACTTATTTTTGTATATGTGTTTTAATGTGTTTAGGCCTGTGTGTGTGTGCACACACATGTGCTTGCGTTCGTGCAGATACACATTTGTATACCATAACTGTCTGTTTCTAAAGCTTTTAGTTAAAACAAATATATCCAATTTTATAAAATGCCTAGCCTTTTGCAAACATAGTTCAAGAGCTCAGCTAACTCAATATAGGATTATCATATGATCCAGAAATCCTACTTCTGAGTATATAGCCAAAGGAAACAAAGCCAGCATGTTGAAGAGATGTTTGCATTCTATGTTGACTGGAATACAAATTCACACTAGCGAAGATCTGTAATTGACCTAGGTGTCTGTCAGCAAATGTACAGATAAAATGTTGCACACATACAGATGGGCCTTTGAAGAAGATTCTGTTCTTTTTGACAACAGGATGACTGTAGAAGACACATACCAAAAGCCAGAAACATGACACATGTTTCTTGGTCTCGCTTACACGTGGACTCTAAGAAAGCCCAATTCACGGGAGAAGAGAGGACAATGGTGGGTGATCAGAGGCTGTGTGTATGCGTGTGCACATGTGCCATTTGGATCACAAAGGGAAGGTTGGGGCAGGAGTGCAGAGGGTATGCAAATCCAAGAGTACAAAGCCTTCCACTGGTGGGAAGACGAACTGGGAATCAGTCTCAGAACTTAATTCTTTTTCTATTCTCAATCTCTTTTTGTTTGATAAAACTTTACATGACTTTAGGTAAATAGATGTATAAAGTTGGTACACTACTCCCACATTTACTGACCATAAATCATATAGAGGTTGATAATGAAACCATTCTTCGGTATACATAGACATTCACTACTTTTGAAAAATGAAAGCAAAACTTGCCTGCTAATGAGATAGATCCTTGTTTCTACTTATGCAATAATTAAATCTTGGCTAATGTCCATGCTGTAGGACACAGAGCATCATCAGTGCTTCCTGGAATTGATTGATATTCTGACTTTGGGATTGTCAGTGCTGAGAATTTTGCTTCTGATAAATAAATAGAAAACATGGCAGAAGTGTATTTAAGGTAATTTCAGAAATTGTTGGAAATCCTGTCCTGATCCCAGGCCAAAATTCACTTAATTTTAATAAAATCCAAGTCAGCAATTTAAGCAGTGTGTGTATGTGTGTTTTCATATGTGTAAATGCAGGTTTGTATACTTCACCATGTATGTGTGGAGGTCAGAAGAAAGTCATGGGCATTTGTCATTACTAGTTTAAAGAAGGGGGTCTTTTTGCTGTCAAATTGCTTTCTTTTTCTCTCTTTTTCTCTCTCTCCCTCTCTCATTCTACTCCTTTTTCTTCCTTCCTTCCTTCCTTCCTTCCTTCCTTCCTTCCTTCCTTCTGCCCTCCCTCCCCTTCCTCTCTCTCTCTCTCTTTTCTTTCTTCCTTTCTTCCTTTCTTCCTTTCTTTTGAGACAGTGTCTCTCCATGTAACTCTGACAGGCCTGGAGCTCACTATGTAGCCCAGTCTGCCTCAAACTCATAGAGAGTCTTCTGCCTCTGCCCCCCAAAGTACTGAAATTAAAGGTAAATATCACCAGGACCTGCTTTCAAACACAAAATTTGAAGGTCAAACATTCGAGCCCAATACAATCCAAAGATGTACTAATTTGACACTTGCATATAAGTAATCAAAAGAGAAAAACATTGAGATGCTTTGTTTCCCACAATTAAGCCGTTATATTCCTTTAAGAGCAGAAAGCTTTATGTGTACAGTAAAAGCACTGGCATACACAGTCTGCAGCTGAGGCATTTGAGCAGTGTTTGCTGGTAGTGTGTGCTTAGCATGGGCAGCATGAAGCAAGCAAACCAAGACCAGGGTGAGGCCATGGGACACAACCTGGGGAGTTCTGCCAGAGACACCTCAGGCTCATTCTGCATTTGAGTTTGAATTAAGTTTTCAGAGTTGGGTGTTTAGAAGCCTTTTACTTTGACAGATTTTTTTTCAAACCTTCTAGCTTAAAAGAAGCTAGAAGTGGTGGCTCAATTGAACTTGCTGTGCTAAGGAGGTGGAGACAGGAGAATGAATGGCTGGTGTTTGCTGGCCAACTTGCCTAGCCTACTTGGTGAGTTCCAGGTCAGTGAGAGATTCTATCTCAAAAAAGAAAAGAAAAGAAAAATGGGAAGGAAAAGGAGGGGAGGGGGAGGGAGAGGAGAAGAGGGGAGGGGAGGGGAAGGGAGGGGAAGGGAGGGGAGGGGAGGGGAAGGGAGGAATGACAAGGGGAAGGGAAGGAGAGTGCAATGGTGGAGAAGAGAGAGGAAGGGAAGGGGAGGGGAGGAGAGAGAAGGGAGAGGAGAGATAGGGGGAGGGGAAGGGACAACACGTGAGATTGTCCTCTGGCCTTCTCACCAGCATGCACACATCTGCACACACATTTGTTTCAACACACTACCCACAAAATAACAAATAAAAATAAATCAATAACAAGTTTAAACTAACCACTTTCCTTCTTAAATGTTTTTAATGAAAACTCAGAAGGAAACTGTGGATGTAGTTGCTATGTTTTAGCAATGCCATGAGCTGCCTTTAGATCAAGGACCTTGGCCCCTTGAGGAATGACCAGCTCTGCCCCTTACACAGCATCTCCATGTACCCCTCAGTTCACATTGTCCAACCTACACTACACACTTCATTCCAGCCCCCCTCGCCTAGTTTTAGCAGATGCATCTAACCGGAGTTGACTCCCTTTTCATTATTTTATTTTGTCTCTGAAGACTGGGTTCCCTGTATCCCAGACTGGCCCGGAACTCACTATGTAATCAGGATGACCTTGCATTTCAAGTCCTATCCACTCTACTTTGGCTCACTGTCATCTGCTTATTTAGTGCTGGGGATAAAACCCAGGACCTCCTTCCTGCTAGGGAAGCTCTCTACCCACTGAGATGCATCTCCATCTCCATCCTTTTCTTTGCATCCTTTTCCTCTAATTTCAAAGTAGAAATAACTTTGGGTGGAACTATGGCTCAGTACCTTAGAACACTGCTTACTCTGGCAGAGATCTAGGTTCAATTCCCAGTACCTAAACCGTACCTCACTATCATTGGTAATTCTAGTGCCAGGGGGACCTGACAACCTCTTCTGACTTCCTTGGGCATCAGGCATGTGTGCTGTGCATATACATACACGTAGGCAAACATTCATACACATGGAATAAGCAAATCTTAAAACATTGAAATTAAAGTTCCTTTAAATGGATGCAGAAGGAAGATGTGTACATACCCCAAGATTCTCCAAACAGCATCCCATGTCTCTTATGCCTTACCTGAGGCATCTACAAGAGCAGATGGCAGAGTCAGGGCATTTGAGAAGTGAACAAGTTTACCTCTGGGAGACACTGGCAGATGAGCACTGTACAGTCAGAGCCAAGGTGAGTGTTTCTATATGGCATGCCATGCTTTTGCGTTTAAAAACTCCTCCTCTTGGAAGTCAGTTTCTGATGGGTACCCTCCTGTGGACACACTCTTTGGATGATTAAATTAAAAGAAATCAAGCTTTGTATCCAGTCCATGCTACAATAGAATAGGAATTGCCTTTTCTGTTGGTGCAAAACTAAATGATATGTACTCTCCAATACAACCTAAAGCACATTAGTAGCTTAGTGGGAGATGTTGGTTATAAAAGGCAATGACATTGGTCTTCTAGGAGGCAAGTGACAGGAGAGATGAGAACTCTATAGATGTCACCTTTGAGGATGCTGTTGGGTAACAAGGGTCAAAGTCTGTGCAGGGGGACAGACAGAGTGACTTTATATCAAATCCTATCATTTTTCTTATCTAACAATATCAAAGGCTGTACATGTATGGTCTTGTTTCTTTCCTCTTATAATTTACAACTGAGACTTTGAAGAAACCCTGAAATTTGGGGGCTGGTAAGATAGCACACAGGTATTTGCCATGCATTGCCCTAAATTCAATCCCTGAAGCCCATGGAAGGAAAGAGCTGATTTCACAGAGCTGCCTTCTGATCTCCTGTAATCCATGGCACAGGAGCCTAAACTCACACACACACACACACACACACACACACACACACAGAGGAGCACATACATACACACATACACACATGCACAGTAATAATAACATTATTATAATTTTTAAACTTGAAATTTTCAATAGATCTGTGGAAAAAGCTCAGTGTATCAGGAAAATGCAAATCAGAAGCACAGTGACATGTCATCTCTTCTTAAGAACACTGTCACCATGAGAGAAGAGGAGGAGGGAGAGAGGGAGGGGGAGCGGGAGGAGGAGGAAACTAGGAATGTATTGAAATGGTAGAGTGCTTGCCCAGTATAAAGACCCTATGTTCAATTCCCAGAACTGCAAATGAATAAGTAAATAAAATGTTGGGTAGATAATAAAGAGTACTGGAACTCACTCTGTAGACCAGGTTGGCCTCAAACTCAGAAATCCACCTGCCTCTGCCTCCCAAGTGCTGGCATTAAAGGTATGTGCCACCACCGCCCAGCTAAAGAGTACTCTTATATACTGTAATTGGTGGGGATGTGAATTATCCTAATTAATAGGACAGAGGGTCCTCATAAAGTTAAAGTGAGAAATACTGAATGCCTTAGTCAAGTCGTTACTTCATTTGCCAAAGGAAACTGGATACCAGTCTTACAGTAAAGACATCCGCATTTCTGGTTATAACAGCACTGTGCAAGAACAGATGTGAAACCATTTTGAGTCGACGTCAATCATGATATGCAGACCTATATATGAACATGATGCCTATATGTGTTTCTGTGAATACTATCAGCCTTACCAGTGTATGAAACCCTGTCATTCACAACAACCAGGAGGAGGCTTAGTGAAGTAAGCCAGGCATCAAAAGACAAAATAAAATGTAATGTCATGCACACAGGGATTTAGATGGATGTTACATTAATAGAGGGGAGAATGGCGGCCAGGGAAGGCTCTGCTGATTAACTAGGGGTTAGGATAGGGAGAGGTTGGACAATAGATACAAAGTTACATTTACACAGTGGGGATGAATTCTAATGTTCTATTGCACACTGGGGTGATTAAAGTTAATAACGTATATTTCAAAATAGTCTGAGCTATCCAGTGATGTACGTTCAAAATAGCCTGAGCTATCCAGTGATGTACATTCAAAATAGCCTGAGAGAACTTCAAATATTTTCATCATGGCAAATGATAATTATTTTGAGATTATGGATATGTTCATTACCTTGATCCCATTATAACACTATATACTCATTCAACAAAAAAACATTCTATTTACCCCACAAATATGTACAATTATTATGCCAATTAAAAATAACAGAACTTTTAAAGAGCTTGTCATGCAAGCGATTGCGCAAAAATCACTATTAAACTAAAAATCCCACTCAGAACCAACACCCAAAATGAATCTCTTTTATACAAAGTGCTCAAGCAGAAACAAAGTTAGAATCTCCATGGAAACAGCCTGGAACTCCTGAAGGAGAAGTGAGGACAAACGTAAGCATGAAAATGCATTTATTTATTTATTTATTTGTTTGTTTTTGTTCCTCTTCACCTCTGCCTCTTCCAAGCCTTGGGTTGTCATCTTAATGAGCGTTTTTTTTTTAAGATTCCAAAGGAATTTAAGAAGAACAACATTTGACAGGAGCAAGGAAAGCACTCAATATAGAGCCTCTGTGAAAGAAATGTATTCTGTAATCTTTGCATCTACTCCTCCTTCCCCTGTCTGGTAAGCTCTCTCTCCCTGTCCCTGTCCTGTCCCTGTCCCTGTCCCTGTCCCTGTCCCTGTCCCTGTTCCTGTCCCTGTCCCTTTGCCCCTCCCCTCCCCCGCCCTCCTCCTCCTTCTCTGCTTCCTTTTTGTTGCTGTTACTGTATAGTTTGCCTATTGGATTATTTGGCTATTGTTTGATTGGGATGAGATGAAGATAACACCATGGAAGACAATTGTGCCTTCCTTAGAAGGGTTTGTATAATCAGACGTCTGAAGCCACTTATCAAATTAATATTGTAATATCGCCTCACTAGGGCCGGAGATGAAGTTCAGTGGGCTGAGTGCTTACCTAGCAGGCACAAAGCCCCGGGTAACATCTCTAGTATTACACAAAACCAGATGTGGTGGTGTATACACACCTGCAACTCAACCTCCTGAGGTGGAGGCAGGGGGATCGGCAATTTGTGATCATCCTTGGCTAGGATGACTAGGCTGAGCTACAGGAGACCCTGTCTCAAAAACACAACAGAAAACACAAAATAACAACAGCACCAAAAAAAAAAAAAATTCAAACTGTACTGTCTCCATGCAATTTTCACTTGCCCAATACATCAATGTTTCTAAAACGCTCTCTTATCAGTTAGTCTACCACATCAGTCCATCTTCTCTTGTCTATACCACAATACCCCAGGCTGGGTGTGTTATAAAGAAATGAGGTTTGTTTTGGCTCGTGATTCTGATCTGACATGAAGACCCATATTGTGATGGCTTTCTTGATGGCAGCCTTGGGGCACTGCACAGTGTCATGTGGTCAGAGGAAGGGAGTTCACAAAAGACTTAAGCAAAGTGGTTTAAGTCGTTAATCCATCAATCTATGAAACTATGAGTGAATAATCCTGTTGGTGAACTCAGAGCCTTATTCTCTCAAGGATCACACCTGGACTCGCCTCTTAACATCTCACAAGGAGAGTTAAGTCTCAACATGAGTTGCAGAAGAGACAAGCCGTAGTCTTCATCATCTAATCTTCTCATGCCATGAAAAGCAGACTGGCTACGGAGGCATCGTTGACTCATAACACCAGTGTATCAACCGGCTGGTAGGCAGTGAAGCCAGGACTCACTCTACACTGCAGATCTGACTCATTCACTGTCCCCTCAAATACCAGTAGCTTTCCAGATGATTGCAAACATTACATCATAGTAGCTCTTTCCTTTTATTAGTTATTATTTTTTTCATTCCTTTTAGAAATCTATGCATTAGTATTACAAAGTACCAATCTTTCTATCTCTCTGTCTCTCTTTCTCTGCCTCTCTCTTGTCTCTCTCTCCCTCTGATTATTATACATCAGGGAATGTTCTAAGGAAATGTACAGCCTAGCTGAAACAGGTGGACTTTTGGCTTTCCCGAGTCTGGCTCCTTTTAATAAGCTTTCCCTGGAACTGTCTGACCCATTTTTAATCATAAATCAAATATTACTTCAAGTTCAGCAATAGATGACTTGTTGAGGACCAAAGTGACCTTTCATAAATCTGAAAAATTAAAATGTTCACTAGGGCATCAAGTGGCTCAGAAACAATTCTACTAGTCGTCGTTGAGAATACCTCAGCAGTACATTTCCACCTTCCCAGGGGAGACACTGCTGTCTCCATTTTCAATTGGAGTTTGAACCTGTGATGGTTCCAAATTGGAGGGTGGTTAGAAAGCATGATTCATTGTTTAGACACTTTGTTGTCACTTCTATTAAAAACTAACAGAGTTCAAGGTACACCACAGATATGGGAGACATTAGGAACAAGAGCTCAACAAACTATCCACAGTGAAAGGGAAATATCAGACTCTTTAAGATCATCAGCAGACAGTTGCCCCCTTGACATTTTAACACAGTTTGCTCATTGCTTTCTAATGGATACTTTACTAGACATTACTGCATTGTTGATAAAAGGTAAGACATGGGGACTTTCTGTTCTGGTAGCCGCCACTATAGTACATTGATGCAACTGTCCCCACGAGTTTACTCCCTTACTTTCTTTGGCTTTGCACTGAGGGACTGCTCTATGACACTTTTGACTAGTAGAGGCTGGCATTTCTGTTTCAATAGACTATATGAGAAGTCTGAAAATATCACCAACAAAAGGGGTTACTAAATGTAATTTGGGGCCTGGAGGTATAGACCTCTAGGTGGGAAGATCTCCAGTTAAAACTACTCCAGAGGGTGAATTCAAGGCTAGCCAGGGCTTTTTAGTGAGGCCTTGTCTGGGAAATTAAAAGAAGGGACTGACTGGGGATGGACCCCCGTTGGATTCAACCCCTAGGACCACATATATCAACGGTGGTGGTGCACACCTGTAATCCCAACACTCAGGAGTCAAAGACAGGTAATCAGAGGTTCAAGGTCATTTTCTTTTCCATAGCAATTTTGAGGTCTGCCCTGGTATACTAGAGATCCTGTCAAAGGTCACAAATGGGGTGGGAGTGTGGTTCAGTGGTAGAGCACTTGCCTAGGGAACATGAGGTCCCATGTTCAACATCAGCATCACAAACCAATAAGCAAGAACATTTGGATCTATTGGCATTTCTAGGAAATATGGAAGCTAGCTCCAGCCTCCTGTTTTCCCTGATCCCAGCCGCACTGTCCTGACCTAGGCTGGGGTAGCTCTCGCCCCACTCTTCAGTGATATGAATGGTCCTTCAGGATTCAGTGTAGGGCAATAGTCTACTTGCTACACATAAGGCAGGTATTTAGTGAGATTTACTTTAAAGAGCAAAGAGTACATCCTCTGAGAGATTTTTATGTCCACAGAAAAAGTTTTCCATTGAGGAATGGTTAATCAAAGTAGTTAGGAAGAAAATGGGTTGGGGGCTGGGAACAGAGCCCAGCCAGAGTGCCTGGCCCACGTTTGGGAAGCCCTGGGCTTGGGGCCGCATGCCTGTACTGCCAGCACTCAGGAGGTGTGAGGATCAAAATTCAAGGTTATTCTTAGCTACACGGTGAGTTCAGGCAGCCTCTCTCAAAAGGAGAAAACTATTTTTTAAAAAAGAACCATACCTTTTCCCAGCAGCATTAGAAATAACCAATGCAACAGCAGTTTTTAAAAATTATATTTAATACAAGTGAATAGATGAGAAGATCTGAAACATTATAAAGCGAAATACACAACAAATAAATAATTTGCACAGGAGAGCCACACCCTCCATTGTGTACCACTATTGGGCATGGGAATACTTAAATCCAGTGACAATGGAGAGAGAGTCCGTAAAAATGCTAACCTGTTGTCCCTTGTAGGAAGTTCTTCAAGTATAAAAGTCCAATACAGTGTAAAATAGTATTCAATTTAGTTTTAAGAGTAAAAATTGCAAGTATCGCACTTTCAGAAGGAAAAAATATAAAGCCGTCTTTTAAAACTACATACACTACATGAGGAAAGCAGGGATGCCATGAGTTCCCAGTAAATGAGATCCACAGGGGTAAAGCAATCGAGGAAGCACAGAACCAAAATATAGCTTGTTTAAAAAAACAAAAACAAAAACAAAAAAAAACAAAACAAAGCAAAACAAAAATAAAACAACTCAAGACTAAAATAAACTCAAATGTGTTCAGGTGAGAGTACCCACCTGAGTACCCACCTGAACAGTGCACATATGAATTTAAATAAATCCAAAGCCAATGTCTTTAGTTGAATAGGTTAATATTTAATATGCTACATCTAGACCTACTGAATAACTTATGCCATGAGATGAATACATAATTTTACAGTGTCACTTCTAAAGTTCCTTCCTTTAGAGTGCAGCATAGTAAAACTTAAAAATAAATATCTTAAATAGGATTGTTATTAAGGCACATTATAAAGTACAAGATCATCAACCGTCGGAGAACTGTAATGTCAAGAACCTTGCTATCTTAGGTACTGTAGTCACTAATAAATAGTTTTAAATAGGACTCTGAAATAGATACGAAAAAAGTGTAAAATTATTTTAAAAGGGGGTGGAGGGAGGGCGGGAAGAAAAGAAAGGTCCTTCAGATAGTCGCAAAGGGGCGTGCATCTACAAATTCCGCCTACCTTGACCCATAGTCCTCTAGTCTGTGTAATAAATAGAAAGACAGGTGGTGTGGTGAAAGCCGGACCCGGCAGATGAAATCATCCCCAAGTGACAGGGGATGGGGAGAGGAAATATAATGTGACAAGCTCCTCCCACAAGTACAAGTGATGGACTCTTCCCTGAACAGTGTGTGCTATTGATTGTCTGAGCAGCTGGTGCAGTATCAATGGCTCCACAACCCCGCTCGTCCACAGGACAGATGAGAAAATAGCTTTGGTACCTGTCCACCACCGTACCCGCCACCTCACCCCTAAACTGATTGTTCGATGCCCATTTTTTGAGATAGCTCAAACCCACTTCCTCCTGCCTCAACAAAGTTCTGCAGGCCCGCAGTTACTGCAACGAAGGACAACCAGCGCTTTTGCTGTCTTGTTTTCTTTTTTCTTTCTTTTTTTTTTAAATCTACTTTTACACGTAATTCAAGCTACATATTGCTCACTCCGTATTCCCTGGTTCAACTAGATTCACGTAGCAGTTTCTAACTTGGAAAAGGCAGTTTGCTTCCCTGATACTATAAAAAAGAGCAAAAAATAAAAATCCCCTTACAAAAGTGAAGTCCCATTGGTACCCCTGCCATCATCTCCTAGTGGCTATTCTGTGTAACTCGGGCTCTTTGGGATTGACTTCAAAAACTGTTTCTCGCCCTCCCTTTCTCCCCTTCCCATCTGCAGCACTACTCGGAGTATGGAAAAAAGTAACAGCTCCGCTTCACTCTAGCTTTGCCTTCTCCCTTTAAAGCCGTTAGGTCAACGTTAACTTTCACATTAGCTACTAAAAAATGGGAAATCGGGAGGGAAAGAGAAACCCTTTGATCAGACGGCTGGTCTACTGCATTCGGTCTGTCTGCAGCTGTTGAGGCTGGTACTGGCCAAAGGCGGCTGCGGCTGCAGCAGCTGCAGCTGCAGCAGCAGCTGTCCCGGGCGCAGCGGCGGTGATGGGCTGCTGGACTGCATAGCTGTAGCCCCCAGTGGTCACGTAGCCTGCAGCAGCTGGGGATGCTGCATAGGGGTACTGGTCATAGGCAGCGGCAGCTGCGGCCGCGGCTGCTGCCGCCGAGTACTGTGCATAGGCAGCTCCAGTGTAATCAATGTACGGTGTGGTGGAAGCCGCAGCTGCCGTGGGCTGGACGTGGGGAATGACCACTCCAGGCTGCACAAAAGCCTGCGGGTAGACGTAGTGGGCGGGGATCCTGTTAAGAAACGAACAAGAAACAAAGTCAGGCCTCAGTCATCTTTTGTGGAACTCTTTGCTCAGAGATGGAGACAAACTCAAAATTTAGTGGTTGCTATCAACATAGGGTTGCCATAATATCTACTCTTCAGCCGTCCGTTTGATGCTCCCTTGAGAGAATTCATCATCATCAACAACAAAAACCCCAGAATGACATTCTTTCTCCCCATTAGAATTTTCACTCTGACTTCGAACCCTGAACTAAGTAGGCCTGTATGCCACGTTTGGAAAATCGTGATTAGCCAGGACTGTGCCTGAAAGACAGATTTAGCAGGGGCTTCATGAATTCTGAAAAACGTGTAGAGTTCATCTAAGAAAGATATGTCTAGCAAATAGAAAACTCCATGCCGTGAATACAGGGCTGCGAAGGTGGCTGAACGGTCCTGTGGGGCGGCGGCCTGGCCCTCAGGGAGACTAGATTCCAGCGCTCTCTGTCAATCATGGCAACCCTATTTGAAATCGCCAGGCAGACTCAGCACACATTAATCTCTCTGCAACCTCAGTCACCTTGATTAAAAAAAAAAATCATAATTACCAAAGAAGCAGGCGACAAAAGGAAAAATAAAATAAAAACCTCAAACCAGGAGTTTCAAGGTTCACAAGTGGAAGCACAGCAGACACACTCCTCACACGACAGTAGTGCGGCTCACTCTGTTCACAAAAGGCTGGTGTGGGAAGTACCAAAGTGCTATTAACAGTCCCCGCGCAGAGTCTCAAAGAAGTGTGTGGCACACTTCCAGTCTCTCTTTGATTTTTTTTCCCCCCAATAAGGACAAATCAGTCAATCGAACCTTTTTGACTATCAGGCAACTGAGGCTCAGCCAGCTTGTCTCTATGCAAGGCAGACAGAAAGGGCCTGGGGATCCGTGAGCTTGATGGAAAAGCCAGGGACAGGAAAAACACAACCAAATGTCTCTGGAACTTAATAGAGACTCAAAAGCTATGCACTGTAAGGCAGCACTTGTTCAGCGCGTCCGCTAACTCTTACATTAGCCTCCGTGTCAGAAGAATCTGACTTGTTAACATATCTGCTTTCCAGCCACCCAGATGGTTAATAGTTTGTACAGTTTAGTTGTAACGGTTATGGGTCACCCTGAGAAGAGCCAAGAACATGTAACAAAATCAAGTATCATTTTAAGTGCTGTAGTCACACCTCACAAACAGGCCAGACCTGAGGCCCTTTCTTAAAAGTTGGTTAACAACAACAACAACAACAAAAACAAAAAAACAAAACCCAACCCAACCCAAACCAAACAAAACAACCAAACAAAATCACAAGAGGTTTGTTTACAGGACAAAGGGTGGCAATTGTAGTGGTCCCTCTTGGGGTCCTTTCCCCGCCCATTTTCAAAGTTCTACCTCAAATATCTGATTTATTTTTGTCTTTCTTTAAACGAATCTCCCTCACAACCCCCTATCTTTTCTAAAAATAGAACACAGGCATGCTATCTCGCTGTCAACAAGACCAACTGATTAGTAGCACAAGCGCAGATAACTGTCTTCAGATTTTAAAGAACACAAACGCCATGCTCAGGCGCTTTAAAAACACAAGAGTGATTTATTTTCTTCCTTCCTTCCTTCCTTCCTTCCTTCCTTCCTTCCTTCCTTCCTCCCTCCCTCCCTCCCTCCCTTTCTCTCTCTTTCTCTCTTTCTTTCTTTCTTTCTTTCTTTCTTTCTTTCTTTCTTTCTTTCTTTCTTTTTTCTGTCTGTCTATCTGACTGTCTGTCTGTCTTTCTTGTTCTCCACAACTCTATAGAATCACTCGTTAAGAACAACATGGAAAAGATGAATTTATCAGAGAAGGTGGTGAACTCTGTCTTCCCTGAGATAAAAATACATTTGCTTTTACTAGAATTGTAGCTCTTTCCCAGTGCCAGCAGAAGCCATGTCACCAAGTGTTTCTGAGGACACTCAGAGATGTTTTCAACTGCATGTCAGAAACCAGGCCCTGTGCACATATTCAGAACTCTGTGGCACTGTGGCTCACCCTTGGTGACAGGTGTGTCTGTGGAAAGCACTGCCCCAGAGCTGATGGGTCCACAATGTGCAGACACAGCTAAGAGAGCCTCCTCCTCTCCTGCCAGTTTACATGTGGTGACGGGCAGCAGAGGCTGCAGCTGGGCTATTTTTGATCCTGTCATGCGACAAGGGTTTCCAGCGGATAAAATGTCTTTATAAGGCCAAAGTGAAACATCCATCAGCTACAAAGGCCAGCCAGGCTGGACCTCACTGATACAGGGACATTAACCCTTTGTACCTGCCTCCAGCGTTTTAAGGAAGCACGCTGGTTGATAGGTTTGTATTTTCAAATAACGGAGCAGCTCAAAGGTTTATTCGACACGACCCCGCTCCTGGAAAGGCAGGATAAAGAGAGAGATGGGAGGAATGTATTAAAGCAGAGAAAGTATTGCTTCAAGAGTGACTGTGTCTGTATTTATGTTAACGTCTACTTCTGATTGGGCAGAGCCACTCAATGAGAATGTATTTTTTTTTTCCTGGAAGATCAGATTCCTACATGAAGACTGGCAAGGGAGATGTCTGAAAGGCAAATGAAGACTTGGGGCCTTTAAAAGATCATGTAAAAAGAGAGCCCACAGGACCCTGCAGAGACTCCCATGTCTCAGTACAGGCAGAAGGAAGCAGAGGGCTGAAGGGTGTCTTGAGAATTCTTTTAGTAGTCTAATAAACTCAGTAAGACCATCTGGGAATGCCCCTCCTACTAGAATTCTGCCAATTCCAGCCCGCTAATTCACTGTAGAGTGCTCACACCAAGTAGCTACCAAGCTCAAGAGCCAATGGAACACCCCGGCGATTAAAGGAAACTAACTACATTTTCCTTCTATGTCCATCCTTTAGTTCTCCCTTTGAGTTCCTCCCTCCCTTCCTTCTTTCTTTCTTTTCTCTTTCTTTCTTTCTTTCTTCCTTCCTTCCTTTCCTCCCTCCCTCCCTCCCTTCCTCCCTTCCTTCCTTTCCTCCTTCCCTCCCTCCCTTCCTTCCTTTCCTCCTTCCCTCCCTCCCTTCCTTCCTTTCCTC
>NW_022196913.1:51155260-51161376 GCF_008632895.1 Mastomys coucha | reverse complement strand
CCTCCCTCCCTCCCTCCCTCCCTTCCTTTGACAAGGTCTCTTTATGTAGCCAGGCTGACTTCAAATTTATGGCAATCCTGCCTCACAGCCTCCAGAGTTCTGGTTTCCCACCATGTGCCACTATGCCAGGCTAGCCTCTGTGACTTTCAAAGAAATAACATAAGTTAGCACTCCCAGTCTATTGTGCAGACTCTTGACCAGTTCTTCATTTCATCCATTTGTCTGTAAGAGTGATCCCTAATACCACAAAACATTTCTTAAATCTTAAATCTTATTTTTTGAGTCTTTTGCTATATATATCTCCAAAATTATATATACAAAGAAAGGCTATATATATACACACACACATATATATATATATATATATATATACACATACACACACATATACTATACACACACACATATATATGTATCCTGGTTAGCAGGGCATCTTACTATTTCCTGGATATGCCACCAATCACCAGATTCTACTTTAGCACATAACATCCATTCTTCACCTAGGATGCCAACCCTCCCCCAGTCTCTATGTCCCCTATCCATCCACCGTAGATCTAGCCCTCGGTACACACGAACCTTTGGAAGTCTATTTCTCCTCTTTATCTCACGGCATTCCTATGTGAAAGAGAATGACGTTTTTCCAGCCCAGAGATGCTGTACATGAACGTTCTCCATGAGAGGAGCCTTCAGTGGGCAGTACAGTAGATGTTTAATAGCATAGTTCCCCATCTTCACCCTCCTTCGAAGATCTACATCTTCTTCATGAAGGCTTCCTCGAGACTCACTCATCTGCTGTCGCTCTCCTTTCTTCTGATGCCCTTCCCAGCACTGGTTATTTTATTAGTAGGCAACGAGACGGTGACACTATGCCTTCTCTGGCTAACGCTTAACATCAAGGAATGGACACGGCTTCCAAGGTGATGCAGACCATGACTCTGAACTTGGACTCACATTCTAACCCAGCCAGGGGTTTTGTGATCAGTGGGAAGCTAATTAACCTGTCTGCACTTGTTTTGTTTACTCTCAAGAAAAGTCCTTAACAGTGTCTTTTGCAAATGCTCATCATAAGAATTAAATGGCACAATTCTTGTGACTCTCTCAACTATTCTGTGCACATGGTATACCAGGTCATCTATCGCATACAGCTAAACACTGAAATGGGGGCTCAGTAAATGCCTAAGTGTCCAATTAACTTTGAGTAAACTCCTCCTTAAATCTCTACTCAGCAAAGCTGCACCAGCTCCTTTCCAGATCTGTGACGAGAAAAGACTTCTTTCAAACAGACCATTTCCTTAGAATCTGACACTCACCAAGCTCACAAGATCGTCTGCATTTACTCTCTGCTAAATCAGAAGTCTTTTCAGCTAATGTGTTTGTCTTTAAAGACCTTAGGTAACCCGAGGGGGCCGTTTAAGGACTGCAGAAAACAAATAGTCACCTCACTAGCCTTTCAAACAAGTACAACGTTAAAATTTCTCAAGCTTGCTTCCAGAAAAGTCTAAAATAAGAACATACGGCATTCAAACACAGTTTAGGGTGACCAGGTGTGATTTGTTGGTTACAAACTTAGGATCAGGGCAGTGCTAAGAACCACTCAAAAATAAGAGAACCTTACTTGGTCTACCTGGAATGCTATCTGTTTCGAATCTCAAGTTCAACTTGAATCTCAAGTTCAAACAATTTATGTATGCAGTAACAATCACCATCCATCATAAAGACAGTTAATATCAGAAGAGATGAAAAGTAAAAGGCTACTATAAAAACACTCTTGATTTACAAGTCCCATGAAATACACATCACCCTGGTGGTTCTCCTCTTCTTTGGATTACTTTCTTTATCAAGGACCCAGAAGGAATACCACAGCCAGGCCAGGTATTTCCAGCTAGTCCATGAGAGCGCTGTAGTTTGTCTGCACACTGAGGCTCTCTGCTGAGCCTCCCTGCTTGTTCATCCCATCACACACCATTTAGACACATCCAGTGCTCTCATCTACTTCAAATCTATTCTCCTCCTCGTGGGCTTGTCCCATTCTCCCAACCCACGTATTTTCCTGGGATTCTGAATGACGCCAAGTCACTTCTTAGTGAGTGACTCTTGGCTGCTCTGCTACCTTCCTGCTTCTCCCTACCTTCCTGCTTCTCCCTACCTTCCTGCTTCTCCCTACCTTCCTGCTTCTCCCCAAGTAAAGACACAACTTCTTTTTCTGAAGTAATGGACACAGAAGAACAGTTAATTGATTAGTTTCACACTCTTTCAGAATGATGCCTGGCATCAGGACTAAGCCCAATATTACATCTTCAGATGTATGTTTATGTTTTCTCCCATAGTCTCAGTTGACTGATAGTCCACACTGGTGAAGTAACAGCAGGGGGAGAGGGGAGGGAATGGAGGGGCGGATGGAAGAAGAGGAAGGAGGGATGGAAGGAATGTGGCCCAATCAACTCATGACGTATCCTTGCTAAGTTGGCTTGGAAGGGGCTTTGATACACAGCTATACATAATTGTAGGTTTTTAAAAAGCTGCAGATGTCTTTAAGAATGAGTTACTAATAGATTAAAATAACAAAAGGGTACTAAGAAGATGTCCATAAGAATATGGCTTGCTTCTTCTAAGTCAACTTATCACTTATTTTTTTGTTAGCCTCTATTAGGAGATGTTTACAGTAGGTATCATCTGTCAAGACAGATTCTAGCCTTCTAGGTGACACACAAAGATCTTTAGGTACTAAGCTGGATAACAGCAAAAATTTCTAACGAGCTTGGATATTCAAAAAAGAAGTAGGGTTACAACAGTATCAATCAGGTGGAAGATGGAGGAAACAGACTCTAATGTCCAGGATAAATGGATGGTGGCCTTCCTCCTGTGTCCTGTTTAATGTAATGGAACTGAGGACTTAAGGGGCTGGTAATAACAGGACCCAGGGAAAACACAAACGTGAGCAGGCTGTTCACCTGTTAGGTCCGAAAGGTGAGAGTTAGTACTGTGCTACTCAAAGCAAAAACCAAACAGAAGTAAGAGGGTGGGGGAGCCCAAACTGGTGAGTGTTAATAAAATCTGAATAGAGCTCGTGAAATTTCATCAGAAGACCTGGCTGTAGACAGACATGGCAGAAAGAAAAGCCCAGTTTCCCAGAAAACAGACTTACAACATGCAAGCAGTGAATTTGTATTCTTACATAAATCACACGATTTAGCACTCACTACAAAAAAAAAATGTTAAATGGAAGTCACAGGCTAAGAGCTTAAAAGCAGGAGAGGGAAAAAGGCCTTTGCTTCCCATGGCCAAGTCAAAAGGTCAACACTGCTCACCACCACCACCAAACTCAAACCGCAAAGAGCCCCTTCCCCAAGAGAGAGAAGACACTCACTACAGCTCTGTTCAATTAAGTCAAAGCACACAGTTTAGCTATCAACACCACTTCATGACTGTAATAAATAAAAAAAAAAGCACACGGAAGGCTATCAAGTATAGTGAAAAGAAAAAAAAAAAAGAAAGAAGACAGCACCACCAACATCCATGCATGGTTAATCACCATCTGAGCTTGTGTGTCTGAGTCTACTGGTTACAGAGTTTAACTCCACACAGAACTAGTCCACCTCTCATCACCGCATCCTTCTGATCAGTTAGCTTAACTGTATACGAGCCCTGTCAGGTTAGAAAGAGATAAATCACATTGAGTCAAGCCAATAGCAGGAATGATGAACGGGACACATGTCTTGTGCACACGTCATACCTGGTATTTTTGGTTTTGATTTTTTTTTTTAATTTTGTTTTGTTTAATCATAAGCCCAACATTTGGCTGGTTTGGAGACTGCATACTTGGTCAGATAACTTGACTCATCTAAAAATATTTATAGTATCAGCATTAAAAAAATACATAAGCATATATAAATATGCAAAACCCGAATGTTCTGTGACGTATCATTGCCCTTGTCTGTTCATAACAAAGAGGCAGGGAAACAAATGGTGGCCACGTTGTAACTTGGGAGGGCTTGGTGAATCGACTTACCCAAATGGTCTCTGGATAAGGGCCGGGTGAAGCTGTTGAACGCCAAAGGCAAAACCTAGCAATAGAACACATCACAATTCCCACTTGCACACAGTTAGGGATTTACTCTTCTTACACAGGAACTACAGTCACGATTTGTGATTTAAAAAGAACCACTCCTATGAAACTGCTCTTTATATGTGAAAAATAGATATACTTTATAAACATTATCATTCATCCTAAATAAACATTTGAATAAACTAAGATTGGAAAACTTAAAAAAAAACAACTCTGCAAAGTTTACTTAACAGACATAAAAAAAGATTTGAAAATATTTAGAGAGAGACCCAAGAGCAAGAATAAAGTTAAATTCACAAATATTTCTACAGTTCCACCCCCCATACACACAAAAGGAAAGGAAAGAAAAAAAGAACATTGTGACATGGCTTGAAAAGTTTTACATTTTATAGTTTATAGTATTAAAATTCTACAAAAACAAAACTTCCTCATCACTCTTATAAGAATAGCACATGCACTGTCCTTATAGCTTTATAGAAAGACAGAGTTTTGAATGTTCTTGGGTAGTTCTCCATGTATTCCCTTTCTGACAACCGAGCTCCTGAACAGAAATTTCAACCTCTGCAGGAAAGGCTGGGTGAAGAGCACATGACTTCGTCAACAGAGCTGCTTGTCTAAAGAGTCGGAGTCATTTGCTCAATCCTCAAGTGAACTATTTTCAGTAAATGTAAAGAATGGTCCCAAATAATACAGCAGATCTTCACAGACAGAGCTATATTGGAAACTAACAGCTATGGGGATTTTTAGTAAATTATATCTCCTCTCCAAGTAAAACACATTCATAACAAAACAAAACAAAAAATACCCCCAAACTGTGAGGGTGAAATCTTCCCGTGTGTAAGTATTTGATCGCAAGAACTCTGTGATTTCATGTGAAAATATGTGCTATCCCCCTCTTGGGTCAAGGTTCAGATCACGCATGCTCTGAGCACAGTGTAACTGGTCCAGAGCATACTGAGAAACAGGCTGGCTGACTGGAAGTGACAGGGCCCACAGGGTGTACCTTTTTATCCACAAGTGGCTAGTAAGAACTGGATAACTGAAAGCAGACAAAAATATCTATCAGGATATAGGAAACACACGAATTAACGTTTGAGTGCAAGCTCTCTGGACCCTAAGTTCGATTTTTGAACATAGACACATCTCAGGTACCCAGAGGCATCCGTAGAACGCTCACGTCTCTTCAATGGCTCTGTGGAATCACCAGCTCAAGTTTTACCAAACACTAGCACAGGTTCTCAGGAAGCTGGCAGTTCTAGGCTCGGGGTGGTAGTGGGATCTGTCTAAGGATGGGTGAAGAGTTGGCTGCAAGGGAGGAGGGCTTTGCTCACCTGGCTGCATGATTCTTGGTTTGGCTCCCAAGTATGCCAGATTCACATTGGCCTTCCTACCATCGATGATGGGGTTGGGATCCTTGCAGGCCCTTTCGGCAGCAGCCCGGTCAGCCATGGTGACCTTAGCAACATACACAGACAGACACACAGAGCCCTCAGTTAACCCCCAAAGGAAAAGTATTGAAGTCACTGAGCTGGCTTTCTTTCTTTTCTTATTTGGGAGGGGTTTGGAACATTAACTCTTCATTTTCTGCCAAAAAAAAAAAAAAAGCAGAAAGAAGAAAGGAAGGAAGGATCCCCCCTCTGCCCCCACCGAAAGTCCTAAGGGTGTGCTAGTGTGGGGCCTAACAGAGATTTGGAAGCCATAATTCTGAATTCACACGGAGATTTACTCTTTACATTCCCACCGGGGCCCCAGAGGCACTGTGGGCTTTAAACAAAGTCCAGCCCCAAACCAGCTGGTTGCTCCCAACCGGCAAACACTCCCCAACCACAATAGCGATTGTCCTGCTCCAGGGCTCTCTGGGTTGCTGAATTTGCCCCTTTAAATATCCAGGAAGCTTAATGTGCTGTTTCAGTTAGGCAAACACCCAGAGGTGCAGCCTTTCCTTTTCCTTTCAGAATCTACCTTTGCAATTTAAAAGGTAATGATATAAGGGGGAGGGGGGTGGCAGGTGGCTCTAGACCTCCCGGGTGTCTCTTCTTACCAGGGCCTG
>NW_022196913.1:51144032-51155222 GCF_008632895.1 Mastomys coucha | reverse complement strand
AAAACAAAAAACAAAAAACAAAAAAAACAAAGCACCAGCTCACTTAACAACCAGCCTCCAACCCGGGAATGCCACACATTGAGGGGCTCGGTTTCCTCCCTCCCAACTCTGCATCTCCTATCTGGTTCTCTTTCCCAGGCTCTCTGAGCCACCGAAAGAGCATCGCCTCGGGTCCTCTCGGTACCCAAGGAAGCAACCACGGCCCCTCGCTTCCCTAAGCCCCATAGCACTTAAAGTTTCAGCTCAGCTCCGAGTGAGGTCCCACAGAGCCCCTTTCTCCAAGCTCTGCCTCCCTAGGGCCTGGGGCCACTCGCTTCCTCCTGGCCTGCCTTTGATTGCCTCCAGGACCTCTCTTAGTTGCCTCCCCACCCACCCCGAGTCCTTCTTCCGCGTAACTTACAAATCCGTAGCCCCGGGACTTGCCGGTCTGCCGGTCTGTGATGACCACCGCCTCCTCGATGTCTCCGAAGACCTCGAAGTACTTGCGTAGGCTGGCGTCGGTGGTGTGGTAGGGCAGCCCTCCCACGAAGATCTTGGTGTACGTCGTGTCCTTCTGGGTGGTGTGCATCTTCGCGCCCGCCCCGCGGCTCGGGCTCCGGCTGCGGCTGCGGCTGCGCCTGGTCCTCGGGCTCCGCGTCTCCCGCAGCGCGCGGCGGCCGCCGGGGGCCGAGGGCGCGCGCGGGGGCGAGGGAGCGGCGTGGGCGCTGGGCGCGCGGCTTCCCAAGTGGCCCACTGTCTCCGACACTCGCCCGGGCGCTCTATTCCAGTCCCCGCGTCCGGTCACTGTCCAGACCTTCCCGATCGTCCGGGTAACCAGCTCCGTAGCCGCGGACTGTGCGAGCCTTTTGCACTCAACCCGCGTGAAAGTAAAAAAAATAAAAAATAAAAAATAAAAAAATCTTTTTCTTAAATGCAGAGTGGGTGGTGGTCTCCAAGACCAGAAGAGGTAGATGTTTCTTTCTCAAAAAATCGAGTGGCTTGGGTGGAATAGGGGTAGGTTCAGAGGCTACGGTGTCCCGGGGGCGCGGAGGTGGCAGCTGGGGGCGCGGTGCTGGGCCCGGCTCTGGCTGGGAACCGTCCCTCCGGCTTAGGAGCTGCCACACCAGTGCGGGCGGAAGACGGCTCTCCAACCCTCTGCTCCTTTTTCCTCAGTGGCCCGGGGGTCGACGCCCGGCTGGGGAGGGGGCGGGCCGGACGCCTGCGATTGGCCGGGACAGCACCTGGGGCGCCCGGTGCCGCCGCCCCCCAGCTGTTGGGAACAGCTGCTTCTCTCCCCGCGCACGGCGCGGCGCTGGGTCGCCTAGCTGGGGCTCTGGCGCTGTTGCTGGGGCAGAGTTGGAAACGGCTGGAGGCGGCCTGGCTCTGTTGTTGGCTGCTCCTACCGGTCAAAGTCGCAAAGACCCCTGGCGTCTCCGGTTCTGGTCTCTCACAGGGACCCAGAGCGAGCTGCTTGACTCTCCAAAGCAGACCACGCGAGCTCTTCTTCTCGCTAGGCCTCGATGGCACGACCACTTGACTTGAGAGTCTCCGGAGCCTGGGGTGGTTTGTACAGAGGCCAGTCCCCTCCCAAACACCTGGGACCAAGGAGATCTGCCTCCTCTAGCGGTCTGAACCATGAGAAGAGCCCTCAAGTTTTCTTAGCCTCTAAAAGCTGGTGCTGTGGGAAACCAAGCGGCAGAGCCCCAGGGGTGGTGTGTGGTGGGGTGTATAATAATAATAATAATAATAATAATAATAATAATAATAATAATAATAGCCCCTATCATTTGGGAGTGCTTGAGAAAAACTTTAGCTTTAATGGCTCACAGCTAGCAAAGGGTAGCAAAGTGTGTCTGTGTTCATCGGGCCCTGCCTTCTACTTCAGAGGACCATGAATTAGGACTGTTACCTTACACGATTATCAAATTTATGCTTCCTACCTAACTTAGTTATTCAGGAAGATGGGTACAATGTCTGTCTCAACACAAGTCAATCCCACCTCCGCCTTTTTTTTCCCTCCCCTAAGCAAAGAATCTATTTCCTCTATTTGCATTACAGAACATTTAGTGAATTGACCTCATTTATTTATCCGGATATAATTGTAAAATGTATAATTTCTTTTCAAACGGAGAGAAAAAAAAACCCTGTTGCATAATGATGAATTTCTACCAGCAAATTTGAAAGCATACGTAGAATACATTAAACGTAATATATATTTATTAGCTTAAGCCAGCTCATTGGCAGTTCTTCTGCTCAACAGGGCTTTAAATTAATGACGCTCTGAAATCAGTCAATAGCATTTGAGATTTAGATTAAACATCCCTCCGGTTATTTTGAGACAGAGTCTTGTGTATCCCAGGCTGTCCTTGAACTTCTGATATACCACAAGGACTACTTTGAATTTAGACTTCTGATTCTCCTGCCTCGGAGTCCTGAATGCTCCAATTGCAGGCACGTATCCCTGCTCTGGGTTTATGGGATGTTTGGGAAGGAAGGCAGGGCTTCCTGCCTGCCAGGAAGGCACCCTGCCCACTGAGCTACATCCCTAGGCCCCTCCACTGTGCTACATCCCCAGGCCCCTGGTGAAAGTATTTAATGTGGGCAGAACATTCCGCTCTCTGCCCTCACCGCACAAGCGGTTTTTGCTTGGAGAGGCCAGTGTAGTCCCAACACTAATTACCCCTGAGCTACACCTTTTTTTCCCTTTTAAACAGGTCAGTGTGTTAGCGGATAGAGCCCCACAGACATACCCCAGTTACTTTCCAGAGCACCTCAGCTGTCAACCCCAGCTGATGAAGAATGTGCTGTCTGCAAAGGTGAATGAGAAGTACTAGCGAATTATCCTGGTAGGAAATCTTCAACTCATCTTTCCACAGGAGGCTGACTGAGGTTATCAGGGTCTGTTTGAATCCCCAGTGAAAGATAAGGAAAACTAAGAAATCTATCTGTGGTTAGTCCAGGTTAGAAAAATTAAGCAATTTATAATGTAAGTATTTCATATGAAGTGTTGCCCCTTTAATACAGTTCCTCATGTTGTGGTGACCCTCCAATCATTAAACTATTTTTGCTGCTACTTCTTCACTGTAATTTTACCACTGTGATGAATAGTAGCAAAGTATCTGTGTTTTCCAATGGCCTTTGGGGGCGATGACCCGCAGGTTGAGAGCCACTGTTTTAGATGCTGGCCCCAATGTGAAAATATAAACTTTTCCACTGTTTAAGTAAAGTACTAGTTCAGAAGGGACTCTGTTCAGAAACAGACCCCCAAACAGAAGAGACATGCTTTTTAATATTTACTCTCCATCACAATTACAGTACTTCACTGAAGCGCAGGCAATATCTTCTGAGAGGGGAAGTGTCTACTAAGCAGTTTCGTACAGTGTGGCATTAGCTGTCTCGTGGTCTTCCTATATGAGTAAGAAGCCACCCCAACCTTCAGGGATAGAGTTGGAGTGCAGCCAGCCATTTGGATGGTGGTCACTAGGCAAAGTGGAGAGAGCTAAGAGGAAGTTTTACCCCACAATGGGATGGGCTGTATCCTGGAGCTCAGTCTTAGGGAAGAAACACACTGTTTACTTTGAGGGCTGAAGAGCCTGGTTAGTGGGAAAGATACTTGGTATGCAAGTGCTAGGACCTGAGTTCAAATCCCTGCATCACTATGAAAAATGATGGCACATCTTGGTCAACTTCTGGACTCTGTATACACACATACACACAAGGGGGGAGAAAAGGGGGGATTGAGGCTTGTATGTCATTATTCCAGAGAAAATAGCACAGGTAACAGTAGTCCCTTAAGTCCCATGGGACCCCACTGAAGTGCCTTTAGAAAGTATTTGACACTTTTGTCTGAAATTATTTTATTTTGAACAAGATGATACCTGGTCATTGGGACATTTTCGAAATTCTACAAATAATCAAGGCATTCCTAATCAGCCACATGAGCTGCTGGGATTTCGGTGGAGAGGAACGGTGATTATTAATTTTCTAAATCCACATCAGTAGAGGACATCATTCAGCATGCTCATTGCACACTATGGGTTTGATTTCACATCTACACAAAGGCAAACACAGTTCCAAAGACCAGATCCACTCTTGGTGGCTTTATGAACCTATGCCATCAAACCATGTATCCCCCTGGGCTGTCAGATGGATCTGAATCCAAATCTCAAGATTATTAAGTACCAAATATTTCTGTACAATGGCCCATCACAAATTCAGGCTTGCAATGACAGTATGTGAAGAATCTTTTCTCTTTCCGGCTGCTTTTGGCAGAGGAGACATGGATACCCGCATGCCTTGTGCAATATGAAGTGTTCTTCTTTGGAGCGAAAGAGCGATAAAATACTGTACAAGTTATAAATAGGTTCCAAGCTTGCCATATCCAAATTAGTGCACATGGATGGCCTGAATCCTTGGTTACCACTCCTTGGCAGGATTGATACCATTTTATTACAGTAAGCTACTTACAGATAATCACCATCCATGTTCAACATATAAATATGTTTATTTGTTAAAGGCCAGAACCAAACACAAAGGTTGGACACCCATTTTATCTATTTTTTTCTCTTTCCTCCTCTACTCCTTCTTTAATTAATCATGGATGGCAACTCCAGGCTTACACGCATTTAGAAGAATTTTGAAGAGGGGAAAAAAAAGTATAACATTTCATGAAGGTCAAGAAGCATCATTTCCTCCTGGACAATATTCTACCCAAGTATCGGCACACTCTCTCGGATCTCACTTCAGGTTCTCAAAACCATGTGCAGAACCTTACAGTACTAAAGAAATATCTCCTGACAGCCAGGGTCTGGGGGATTAGCCCAGTCTGTACAGGTGTACCTCGCAAGCAGGAGGGCCCACATTTCACACCTCGCAAGCAGGAGGACCCACATTTCACCTGTAGAATCATGTGCAGAAGCTAGTTGTATAGAGTGAGGTTTTGATCCATCCCAGCATTTGGGAGGTGGAGACTACTAGGAGGCTAGCTTAGTCTAGTTTGTGAATTTCAAGCCAGAGAAATACCCTGAAAAGGGAGGTCAATCTATATCCTGGAAAATGCACACACACACACACACACACACACACACACACACACACACAGAGAGAGAGAGAGAGAGAGAGAGAGAGAGAGAGAGAGAGAGAGAGAGAGAGAGAGAGAGAGAGAGAGAGAGAGAGACAGAGACAGAGACAGAGACAGAGACAGAGACAGGGACAGAGAGACAGACAGAGACAGAGAGAGAGGGGAAATATTTACCAAAAATACTATCTTTGAGATATATAACCCCTGCCCCATGCTTGATATGAACTAAAATAGTCTGGAGAGCACTCACTGTTTGTGGAATGTTTAAGCCAGTCACTGAGTATTTTGTGAGAATAAAGTGTTGCCTCAGGTAAGGCTGTTTGGGTCATTTGGAGATGGCCTGTCCTCCTTTGAGTCCCTGTAAGCATTCTGAGGCTGGCTCACAGGTTTTCTGGTCTATGGAACAGCCCTAAGCAGCTGCACCTGTTTCTCTGGGCTGGCTGGTAATCCGCAGTCACAGAGAACACACACACAAAGTGGGCCAGGCTGGTATTTTTGTGCACAGAACTGGTGGTTGGGAGCCGGGGTCGGACACTTCAGCCCTATCTTGGAGAAATCTATTCATGTTGTGTTCCACCTTAGCTAGAATGGTAAAATGGCTTGAAACGAACAGGCGTAACTGTCGAAGTCACAGCACCAATTTTATGTCAAGCATTTTTTCACATCGGAAGGCAGGGTGGAGGTTATTTAAATGATCAGACAAGAGTTAAAATGGAAGTGAGGGGGTACAAGAGAGTTCATTGTTAACTTCACCTTGCAAACAGTCTCCCTCCGCTGCGACTGTGAGCACACTTGAATGTCTGTTTAAATTTGGAAGGCCAGGAAGAGACTCCAAGCATTTTAACCCACCGTGTGGCTTCCCTTTTCAACTCAGGGAGCACTTGAGTTTCAAGCGGGTACACAGTGAGCCTCCAGGCTGCCAAGCTATTTTTAGGGCACTGATGAAACTCTCCAAATGTATTGGATGACCGCTCCTGATGACAGAGTTATCCCGGTGATGTTGCTGTGGTCTAGACAAAGGGCAAAGTAGTGGAAATAGCCTTGAATCCTGGGACAGGAGGCATGGGGCCTGATCCAGACGTTATTAACCAGCTCCCAGAACAGGAGAGGTAGGGTGCAGCTCCGTGATAGAGCGCTTGCGTGCCATAAGCAAGGCGCAGGTGTCCTCTCTAGCAAAAAGAAAGGTTCATTCGAGGGATAGGAATGAGCAGAATGCACCAATCCTAGAATGAAGGCTGCTGCTCCCCCCCCACTCCTATTTAAAGATAGTCTATTGGTTACCCCAGCCCAATGCTGGTTCTTAAATGTTGTTTATTTCCTTTCTAATGTAAACTATTCAAGGTCATCTTGCCAAAGTATGTTTTCTCTGGTAACAATGGGAAGGCATATTTGTGCTAGAAAATTACAGATTGATAGCAAGATATACACAGGCGAAAATCAAATGCACCCACAATTCTTCTTAGAATAACTATTGACATTTCAGAGCGATCGATTCTGGGCTTTTTCCTACATACAAATAACACACAGGACAGTGTACAAACACTGGTTCATTGCACTCTACATTCTGGGCTACCATCAGCTTTAAAAAAATTACCTTATATAGTGAAATATTTTTCCTTTTCATGAAATGGTTTCTGTCATTCATTTTAAGTGGCATTTTATCATGTCAGTGCTCCAAGATTTATTTATGCATTTTTGTTTTGTTGGGTATTTATATTATCTTATTGATTATTATGAGGGGCTATAAAGTCAGTATCCTTATAAATAGACTTTTATATTCATTTTGGTTGTTACTTAAGGCCGGTTCCATAAGGGACTTTGTCTGGTCCACTGTTAAAGTCCAGTGCCAACTATTTCTTAGATGAATGCATTCTTACAAGTTTCTGTATTACATTGAAGGGTAGACCCATATTTAGAGCTTTTGACACATAATGTCAAGTTGTCTTTAATACAATACCATCATATTTAATTTTTACTTCCTTCCTCCCTCCCTCCCTTCCTCCCTTCCTTCCTTCTTTCCTTCCTTCCTTCCTGCCTGCCTTCCTTCTTTCCTGCTTTCCTTCTTTTCTTCTCTTCCTTCTTCCTTCCCTGTCTCCCTCCTTCTTTCATCTCTTCCTTTCTTCCTAGACAGGGTCTTATGTATCCAGGCTGCCCTCAAATGCACTATGTAGCAAATGACCTGGATCTTCTGATCCCAAGATTTAAAAGTGCAGATGCATCCATTGCTTCAGGTATGACATTAACATGAGGTCATAGCTAACCAAATCTTGTCTCCTCGCAACCTGTCTTTGCTCTTTTCTGATTGGCTTGTTCTTAAACTGATTCCCCCTCAAGGGAGGATGGGGCTTTTTGGCAGCACCCAGGCATAAGCTACAATCTATTTTGTTTGGATGTAAGTGAGTGTGAAGCCTGAGGACAGGCAGGTCAGACCCAAATATTCTAAATCTGACCTTCATCCTTTGGGCTGTATACCCTGATGGTTTCCTCTGAGGCTTTTCTCCTGACACAAGTCCTTGAATGTCCACAAGTGCAGTGACCTCTGACGGCTCAGTCCCAGAACTGAAGGCGCCATAACCCCACTAGACCCATAGTGGTGAGATTCTGAGTTCTCAGATGCACAGAAATGGTAGAACAAAAGCTTTGGAAACAACCACATAGTGTGTTGGAAATTTGCATTGAATTTTTAAAAATTACATATTTTCTTAGGTTAAAAAATGTTCTGTTTCCACTTGATTTTTCACCTTCCTGTATTTCTGGACCATTTTCTTTTCTTTTGAAAACTGCATATTTTTTTTAAAAAATGAGATAAAAATTTGGAGCTGGGCAAAGACCTGTTGAAATCTGTGAATGTGTGGTCAACTGGGTAGAGTCCAGTCCACCAAAGGGTCCCCACTTGAGGTTGTTGTCTAAAATGTCATGAACTTGGTGGTGCTGATAGACCTGGCTTACAGTTAGGAGTTATGGCTACATGCTCATTTAGTGTCACCTAGACAGGCTCTCCGCCTTGGTTAAGACAAAATATCAAGAGCTATGTTTCTAGAGCCGTATCAGTACCTCTTACAACCACCACTCCGTTATACTGTCTCCCCAGGAATCTAGGTCGTGCTTCATCTAGGAGATACTCAATAATATGTCAGACAACATCTTTCCCCTTCACTGCTGCTTCTAATAACGTAAGATCTCTCAGGGCATTTATCCCAAGTGACAGCACTCAGGATCTCAAGCAGGATTTGATGTGATCCTCTTTCCTGATTTTGGTCTCACTGAAATCTTGTAGTTTTTCATCTTGCCTGTTGCATGGACAGGGGAAGTATTCCTGGGCAGAGAATTCTTGTCTCTATAACCCAAAAGGCCCCAGTAGGCATTGTGGTTTTTTTCTTGGTGTTAGAAGGTGGCAGATAAAAACATTTGGCTTTTTTTTTCCCCCTTGATTTTAGAAGGGATGTGGTCAATTCCTTGACTGTTCTGAGGTCTCTCTCTCCTTATCTTTGTCTCCTTTAAAGCTATGCATTTGCCCAGAGCCACCACTGCTGTTGCTTCTTCTCCTTCTCCTCCTCTTCCTTCTCCTCTTTCTTTTGGTCTGACACTATGAAGGTCTGTCAGGTGTATGTTAGACTTACAGTCTGTGTCCCTGAAGGCATAGACACAGTGTAGAGAGTTCTTTTTTAGAAGGTTCCAAGACTGTCTGAAATCTCAGGAGCACATTTTTGTACTTCTTGTGGTGATAGCAACACTCTGTTTTCTGGACTCCTGTTTCTGCAGTGGGACTCGTGGCTTTGAGCCATGGCAACCCATGTGCTCTTGGCTGTTACTTTGTCTAATGGTTTCTTGACCCATTCTCATTTCTTTCCCCTTGCAAAAACATTTAATTCGATCCATACTATTTCAGTAGTTTTCTGACTGTATTAGGGGTTATGTACAGTTTTATTCTTCAATGTTCTTGTCTCTGATTTTCAGGTTAACATTTTTTTACTGACATATCTTAAGGCTAACCAGATCTTTCTTTTGATACCTCTAGATATCCATTAAACCAAAGAGGTGATTCTAAAACTTCAGTTATATTTTCTGCAATAGAATCTTCATGTTTTAAATGTCCATTTCTTTGCTCAGACTACCTCTGTCCACTCATCAAGACTATATTTTAAAATATGTTAAATACACACACACACACACACACACACACACACACACACGCCTACATAGCCATTGCCTACTAAATCAATATCTAGACCATCTCAGAAACTTGTTATTATCAACTGCTTTAGCTGACCAGAGACTACAGTTCTCAACTTTCTAACATTTTAAAGTTTTTTTTTTTAATTATTGAAGAAGGCCTTTGGCAATTGGTATTGCATTTTTTAAATTGCTGCTGTGCTTGGTGAGTAGTAAATTTTGAGTTAAACAGTTATTAGACTGCTCCCTTAGATATACAGGTGGTTTTATTTTAGACTTTTGTTAAGGTTGGACTTCCTAAGTACCCCCAAATTCTAGAAATTTGTCAGGAATCAACATACTAATACTTTATCACCTGAAGATTTTTATCTTGACATGATTTTTTTCTCCTTTTGGGATAAATCCAGAGCAGACTTTAGATTGGAATGTAGCTCTTAATACCAACATGTCATTTTGGGGTACCTCTGTCAGTTCCTGGAATCCTAATGAGGTATTGGGTGTAGGAGAGACTAAAATTTCAATGACCCTCAACACTTGTTTTACTTCTCGTGAGGTTTTTTTTCCAAGACAGTGACCCTCTGTTAAGCTTTAGAACATATGACCCTGTATGGATGCAGCCTGTAACTTACAATACTGTATAGAATTTTATTCCTCTTTTTCTGGGTTCCCTTTCCTTGCTTTGATAGGAACGCAACATCTGTTGGGTTTGTTGTTGCAGTTGTTTTGTTTGGTTTTGTTTTTCTGAGACAGGGTTTTTCTGTGTAGCCCTGGCTGTCCTGGTACTCACTCTGTAGACCAGGCTGGCCTTGAACTCAGAAATCTGCCTGCCTCTGCATCCCAAGAGCTGGGATTAAAGGCATGTGCCACCACTGCCCAGATGTTGCTGTTTTAATAACAAAATCAAATAGGTTTATGGGTTTAATTCAGTTGATAGAATACTTTTATTTTTTTCTTAAACTTTTATTGCATTATGATGAAAAAATTACATGATTTCAATTTACCTGAATTTGTTAACATTTAAGAACATATTTTAAGTAAATAGAATTAAATCACATTCTTGTTTTCCTTTTGCACCCAACTCCTCCCAGAGACTCCTCCTTCAATACCTACAATATCTTTTTTTGTCATATTCTTTAAAATCTATAAAATATTATAACAACAAAAATGAGTATTATAAAAGTTGTTTGATATAAAACAACAATCAATTTAACAGTCTTATGTAGATGCTTGTCTACAGCAATATTGAAAATACATTTTTCTCAATATAAATTTTAAGTAACTCTGAACATATTAACTGTATATTTCAAAATAATACATCACTACTAGTATTTTCTTAAATGAACATAAATATATAAAGTCTTTTTGTTTGTTTATTTGTTTTGTATTTAGTATGTTTAAAATTTTGGTTCTTACTGTGGTAAAAACTCAAAATAAGTTAGACATTGGATTTCATTGTAATAAGGCTGTACTTCAATGACCCTCACATCACCAAAGGATTTTACCTCCATCGTAGCTAAGCTGAGAGTTGATAGTTCTGTTGCACCAAGAAATGAATTGTAGGCTCGATTTTTAGATACAGACTTCCTGTTATGGTCAAAGCTATTTGACTTGAGTGAGTGACTTTATTCTCAGCCCACAGAGAACAGGTTACATTCATTTAAGAAATAGTGTAGGGCTAATATATTTGGAGTTATTTAAAATTTACATTGAGAAAAATGTATTTTCACTATTGTTGTAGACGAGCATCTACATAAGACTGTTAAATTGATTGTTGTTTTATATCAAACAACTTTTATAATACTTATTTTTATTGTTATAATATTTTATAAATTTTAAGGAATATGACAAAAAAGATATTGTAGGTATTGAACAGGGGGGCCTATGGGAGGTGCAGTGGTACAAAAGGGGAACAAGAATGTGATTCAATTCTATTTAATTAAAATATGTTTTTAAATGTT